>NC_045448.1:45542864-45842864 GCF_002776525.5 Piliocolobus tephrosceles | reverse complement strand
TCATTAATTTAGGATCTTGGGGTTAAGATCCCAAATTAAAGTTGGACATTGGGATTTTTAAAAAGCTCTCCTGGTGGTTCTTAGGTGAATTAAAATTTGATACGTACTAGCTGTCAGGCCTCTGAGCCGAAGCCAAGCCATCGCATCCCCTGTGACTTGCACGTATATACGCCCAGATGGCCTGAAGTAACTGAAGAATCACAAAAGAAGTGCAAATGCCCAGCCTCGCCTTAACTGATGACATTCCACAACAAAAGAAGTGAAAATGGCCCATCCTTGCCTTAAGCGATGATATTATCTTGTGAAATTCCTTTTCCTGGCTCATCCTGGCTCAAAAAGCTCCCCCACTGAGCACCTTGTGACCCCCACTCCTGCCCACCAGAGAACAACCCCCCTTTGACTGTAATTTTTCTTTACCTACCCAAATCCTATAAAATGGCCCCACCCTTATCTCCCTTTGCTGACTCTCTTTTCGGACTCAGCCCGTCTGCACCCAGGTGATTAAAAAGCTTTATTGCTCACACAAAGCCTGTTTGGTGGTCTCTTCACATGGATGTGCATGACACTAGCTACATGATTTCTAGTAACAGTCCTGAAAGTTACAGGAATTACAGACCTGGGATGTTCTGAATGACAAATGCTTATAGTAGGAAGTCATGAGAGGCCCTTGTATGTGCAATACCTACTTCTGCTAAACTCTATATTCCAGGATGCTACAGGAGTTTCTTGGTAAACAATCCGAATATTCTTATATTCAGATCATGATCTAAACAAAATAGCCAGTTATATTATATGAACATTACGACTCAGCTAACTTTCCACGTTATTTGCTAAAGCTTATAAGTGCCACTTTCCCAATTTTAAAACATTCTTTTAGTATAATTCATGTGCTTTAAGCTCATAATTTTATCATCTTTCACTGTGAAATTAGGTCATTTTTCTGCAAAGAATGTGTTCTATCTGCATTGATGTTGGGGTTAGGAAAGTTTCCATATGCTAAAAATGTTGGTGGTTTTGATTTCACCTATCAGCTTCTTGAAGAATGCTTGGCCATAGTAAAGTTTTCTTCGTGGTCAACGAAGGAATCATTTTTCTGTGTGCTACTATGTTGACATGTTGACAGTTGCCTGTGATAACATATAACTCTTTTTTTTTTTTTTTTTTGAGGCGGAGTCTCGCTCTGTCGCCCTGACTGGAGTGCAGTGGCTGGATCTCAGCTCACTGCAAGCTCCGCCTCCGGGGTTTACGCCATTCTCCTGCCTCAGCCTCCGGAGTAGCTGGGACTACAGGCGCCCGCCACCTCGCCCGGCTAGTTTTTGTATTTTTAGTAGAGACGGGGTTTTGCCGTGTTAGCCAGGATAGTCTCGATCTCCTGACCTCGTGATCCGCCCGTCTCGGCCTCCCAAAGTGCTGGGATTACAGGCTTGAGCCACCGCGCCCGGCCTAACATACAACTCTTGAAGCCAGGTGTCATATTTGATAAAGGACTGGTATCGACAATATATAAATACTCTCGTAATTCAACAAACAAAAAGTCCAATTAAAAATTGACAAAAGATTTTAACAGACACTTCACCAAAGAAGATATGTGGAGGGCAAATAAATGCATTACTAATAAAAATTATTAGTCATAAGGGAAATGCAATACGCATATTAGGATGCCAAAAAATTTAAAAACCTGACAGCATCAAGTTCTGGCAAAAATGTGGTACAACTGGAACTCTCACGCATTGCTGGTGGGAATGCAGAATGATACAGCTACTTTGAAAAACAATTTAGTAGTTTGTTATAAAACTAAAGACACACTTATGACTCAGCAATTCTGTTCCTAGGTGTTTATTTACCCAAGAGAATGAAAACATATGTCCATACAAAAATTTGTACATGGATGCTCATAGCAGCATTATTCATAACAGCCAAAAAGTGGAAACCACTAAAGTCTATCAACTGATGAATGGATAAACAAACTGTGGTATACCCACACAATGGAATGCTAACTGGCAATAAAAATAAACAAACTACTGATGCATGCAATGATGTGGATTAATCTCAAATGTATTATAATAAGTTAAAGAAATGAGACTCAAATGGTTATATGCCATGTGATTCCATTTACATAATATTGATATGGTTTGGCTGTGTCCCCACCCAAAATCTCATCTTGAAATGTAATCCCCCAAATCTCCATAATCCCGTTTCCAGGGTGGGACCAGGTGGAGGTAATTGGATCATGGGGGTGGTTCCCCCTCCATGCTGTCCTCATGATAGTGAATGAGTCTCAGGAGATCTGATGGTTTTATAAGTGTCTAGCATTTCCCCTGCTGGCACTTACTCTGTCCTGCCACCCTGTGAAGAAGGTGCCTGCTTCTCCTTTGCCTTCTGCCATGATTTTAAGCTTCCTGAGGCCTCCCCAGCAATGGGGAACTGTGAGGCAATTAAACCTCTTTCCTTTGTAAATTATCCAGTCTCGAGTATTTCTTCATAGCAATGTGAGAATGGACTAATAAAGACATTCTGGAAAAGGTAAAATTATTGGAACAGGCCGGGCGCGGTGGCTCAAGCCTGTAATCCCAGCACTTTGGGAGGCCGAGACAGGCGGATCACAAGGTCAGGAGATCAAGACCATCCTGCCTACACAGTGAAACCCGGTCTCTACTAAAAAATACAAAAAAACTAGCTGGGCGAGGTGGTGGGCGCCTGTAGTCCCAGCTACTCTGGAGGCTGAGGCAGGAGAACGGCAGGAACCCGGGAGGCGGAGCTTGTGGTGAGCTGAGATCCGGCCACTGCACTCCAGCCTGGGTAACAGAGCAAGACTCCGTCTCAAAAAAAAAAAAAAAAAAAAAAAAGATTATTGGAACAGAAAACAGATCAGTGGTTTGCCAGGGGCTGGTGGAGGGGGAGAAGATTGACTATAAAAGGGCATTTTTTTGAACGATTAAAGTGTTCTATATCTTGATTGTGGTGATGGTTACATAACTCTATGTGTTTGCAAGAATAAAAAAGCTGACTTTTACTCTACGTAAATTATACTTCAATAAACCCGACTAAAAAAAAGTACACATAAATTTGAACATAGACTGATCTGACACACCATGCTTTTCTGAATTTGAATTGCAGTATGCGAAGGCTCTAGTACTAAAATTCTGACAATACGCATTCCTAGATGAATGTTTCAAGCAAGCACTTTGCAGGATAATTTCAATTTATTAAGGTGGAAGACGGACCAGTGGTACTAGATGTAACATTTAGTTCTGAATTACAGTATCCAGACATGGCTACCTGTGGTTGGTCTAGATTTGACTAAAATAAATCTGGCCCCATTATGGTGCCATTTATTCCTTCCTCAAAACCCAGCCAGCCATGGCATCATTAGGATCTTAATAAGCCCTCTGGGGTTTCCATACTTGAATCTTAGACTGTTTAATAGATATTTTAGGCCTTTGAGATGGTCCCTGAACACTACTGATGAGAAAGTCACCAGGAGAAAAAATTTCAACATGTTTACTCATGATTGCAACCAATTGAATGGCTCTTAGCCAGTGACTTTGCAAGGTAAGTGATGAGTGGAAGAGTGACCATGCAATAGATATGGTATTTCATCTAATATTTATGTTTTTTATGTGTCTTAATCCTATTTATAACTGCATTCATTACAAAATACCTTGGGAATTTGTACAAAATAAGTAGGATAAAGCACTGAACATTTTAATTTTCACCTGAAGATATAAATTATATTGTATTTCAATATGCAGTTTCCATAATTTTACTTTGTGTGAGATAAAATTAAATGTATGTAATCCCTTTCCTTTGATTACAATTCCTTGACAAATATGTACAATTAATTTCCTCAGCCTTAACTGATGCCTCCTCCAGATCCATTTAATATTTAATAAAAACTCAGGTTTTAATCTCTTGAATCTTTATTCTTTCTGACAAAGTTACTCTGGCTAGAACAATGGCATCAGCACTCGTCTAGCACTTTGGAATCATGCTGCTGTTCCCAGCCAGACTGAAAGAGGTAACAGAACAGGCCAAGATTGAGAACCCACCTACCAGCCTGGTCGGACTCACTAATAAGAAACTCCTTTTTCATTTGGGAAACAGAAGTAGACTTCTCTCTGTTTACTAGTCTCTTAGATTTTGCAGTAAATCTCTAGATTTCTGGCTGAATTAGTCAGAGAAGCTCATTGAAGCCAAAGAGTTTTAGTGTTTAGGAATAAGAACGTCTGACAGTGAGAAAAGAGGGGAGATAGGAGCTAATACGTACTTTTTTTTTTTTGAGATGGAGTTTCATTCTGTCGCCCAGGCTGGAGCGCAGAGTGCAGTGGCTCAATCTTGGCTCACTGCAACATCCACCTCCTGGGCTCAAGTGATTCTCCTGCTTCAACCTCTAGAGTAGCTGGGACTACAGGCGCCCACCACCGTGCCTGGCTAATTAAATATGCAAATTTTTGAACTAGGGCTCAGTTTGTGCATTCTTTAATCTAAAACAGCCATTATTTTTTGCCTTTGCTAGTTGTATTAGAGTTCTCCAGAGAAACAGAACCAGTAGGGTGTGTGTGTGTTTATGTGTGTATAATAAATACAGCATAAAGACATATGAGAAAAGATTTTTTAGGGAAATAGCTCACAAAATTATAGAGGCTGAGAAGGCCAATGATTGGCCACCTGCAAGCTGGAGGGCCAGGGAAGCTGGTAGTAGGGCTCAGTCCAAGTCTGAAGGTCTCAGAACCAGAGAAACCAATGATGTAACTCTCACTGCATGGCCAAAAGCCTGAGAACATGGGGCTGAGAGGGTACACTGATTTAAGTTCTGGAGTCCAAAGGAACGTGGAGTTCTAATGCTTAAAGTCAGGAGAAAAAGGGTGTCCCTGCTCCAAAAGAGACAGAAAGAAAATATTCCTTTTCTCTTTGTTCTATCTGGGCCTCAGCCAATTGGATAGTGTCCACTGAAATTGGGTAAGGGCAGATCTTCCTTACTTAGTCTACTGATTCAAATCTCAGTCTCTTCTGGAAATACTCTCACAGACACAACACAGAAGTAATGTGTTATCAGCTGTCTGGGCATCCCTTAATCCAGTCAAGATGACACCCAAAATTAACCATCACACTGATTGACTCTCAGAGATAAAATGTTTGAATTTTCATAAGTACACTTGATTTTTAAAATGGCAACCCACGTTCTGTGTCAAGAGCTTTAACTTACTTTTCTCATAAGAGAAATTTGTTTATACTCTAGACAAATTATTGCGTCCAGGAGTTAGTCTACTATTTTATTGAGTGCCTATTATATGTCAAGCATTATTAGGCACTGTGTGGGTGGAGGGAGAAGGTGGACAGGGGAGGAAAATTTGTCTTTACTTTAGACATGTTTTTGGGTCCAGGAGTTAGTCTACTATCTTATTGAGTGCCTATTATATATTAAGCATTATTAGGCACTGTGTGGGTGGAGGGAGAAGTTGGAGAGGGGGAGATAAAAAATTACCAATACTTAGTTCCCAGATCCAAATATCTATTAGTAGGTGAAACAGTTGCATCTATTAATATATTAAGAATTTTTGTTCTTGTGAAACTTAGCTTGAGGCCACTAGAGAGAATAGTTTTGTTATGCTTTAGGTGATTAGACAGTACTTTACTTACAGTATTTAGAGATTCAACAGTTCCGGAGCACCTTAAACATTGAGAGTCTCACTGGCCACCATAAGTGGAGTGAGAAATGGTCTTTGCTTTGAGTTTGTGGTACAGCTGGCCATCTGTATCTGTATTCGTGGATATGGAACCTGCAGATATAGTGGGCCTACTTTTTCTATCAGTGATTGGTTGAGTATCTGTAAATTTTGGTATCTGTGGGAGGTCCTCAGACCAATCCCTTGTGGATAGACAGCAAATTGTATGTGGACGCCCTTACGAGTACTTGCTTTGGAGTAAAGCAGATTATTGGATTTGAATCTCAGGTCTACAATTTATCAGCTGATGTGACCTTGGATGAATTATTTAATTTCTCTATACCTAGAATTCTCATTTATAAAAATGGTTTAATAGCAATATTGCATTGGGGTAATTTGTGAATTATATACATAAATACATCTAAAAGCATTAACTTAGTGCCTGGTACAGGTAAGTAATCAATAAAGGTAAGTTATTACTATTATTATTACATTTGCCCTAGGGAGCTAGACCCATAGGGGAACAACTTGAAAACAGAAAATAACATACAAATGATAATATACCAGTGAATATCACAGGAAGAGCTATATACTTTGGAGTGATAAAACAACCTCCAATCAAATCCAAAACATGTTTCCATTACTCCCAAACCCTATTGCATAGTCTCAAGTGGGTGTACAGATTATTCCGGGCTCTCAGTCTAAACCCATAAATTTCTTGGAATTCAACACTTGAGATCCAAAAGTAAACAATAGATTGAGCAAGGTCCTAGACAGAAAAGGCAGTTTTTGTGGCAGGGCCTGGTTTATACTTAAGTGATTACAAATTCTCCTTGACAGCCTGTAGCGGGAGTGGCTCTCCTGCAGAATTCCAAGGGAAATATTCTCTGGACAGTCCTTATTTGCCTTTAGAGTAGGCCACTACCTACATAGTTTAATTTTAGAGAAAGTTGCTTCAGGTTTTATTTTCCCAGATGTCTGATGTCTAAAATCTTAACAGGCTATTTATTTTAGTGATTTTTTTTTTATTCCCCAGCTGTAAGGCAAAAATCCCTTGTGGGGAGAGGAAAGTCAAGGTTCAATGCTTTGCTGGCCCACTCTTACTCTCCTCCTCACTGTAGTGAAGCTGCTACCTGCATACCCCAACCCTTGAATCTAGACTGTTTTGCTTGTGTGTCTGCTTCTTGTGGCTGTATCTGGTTCCTACTCTTGGTCGTAAATTCCTCCAGGGCAGGAATTATGTCAAAAGACTTTGCAGTATATTGGTTCACCTTTACCCTCATTACCTCTGCAATGATTTGAATGTCCCCTTCAAAATTCAAGTTGAAATTTGTCATTGTAATAGTATGAAGAGGTGGGACCTTTAGGAAATGATTAGGTCATGAATGAGTTAATTCCATTATCATAGGAGGGTTAGTTATTTCAGGAGTCAATTGGGCTCACATACCCACCCCAGTGTGAGGCCCTCCATCATGTTTTGACACAACAACAATGCCCTCTGTCTTGGACTTCCCAGCCTTCAGAACTACGAGCCAAACAAATCTCTTTTTCTTTATAAATCTACCAGTCTGTGGTATTTGGTTATAGCAGCAGAAAATTGACCATGACAACCCATACCATAAACCCGTGTAGCAAATGCACCATCAAAAGTAGGTGAATAGTAAATAGCCATAAATTGTGAAGGAGACTGTGATTGTAGTAGACAATTCTAGGCCTTCTGGAACCATCACGAAAGGCAACATACGACTGTGCTAATCAAAAAGGAAAAAAAAAAAACCCCTAAACAATCTCAGAAACTGATCTTTCGTGGTCAAAGATCTCAGATATAGAAGATTAGATTTACTAAATTTAGAAAGAGTTCTGGTTTTGTTTTTTTTTTCCCCCCCAATCACAAAAATTATCCAGTAAAATCTATGCTTACTTTGGGTAGATTTGCAACAAGGCACGTTCACAGGTTATTTCAATAACTTGCTAGGCTGTTGAGTACTCAGAGTCCCTGGAAATAAGTCATTAGCAGTGGAAAACTGCTTTTTAGAATTTTCTAAAACAAATCCATGGGGTTTTGATCTGCTAAACTCGAATGTAGACAACAGCAGCCTTATTTCCCTACTTTTATTTATTTTTATTTTTATTTTTAATTTTTTTTTGAGACGGAGTCTCACTCTGTCGCCCAGGTTGGAGTGCAGTGGCGCGATCTCAGCTCACTGCAAGCTCCGCCTCCCGGGTTCACGCCATTCTCCTGCCTCAGCCTCCAGAGTAGCTGGGACTACAGGCGCCAGCCAACACGCCCAGCTAATTTTTTTGAAGTTTTTAGTAGACACAGGGCTTAACCGTGTTAGCCAGGATGGTCTCGATATCCTGACCTCGTGATCCGTCCGCCTCGGCCTCCCAAAGTGCTGGGATTACAGGCGTAAGCCACCGCGCCCGGCCTTCCCTACTTTCATAACCTAATTTACTTCGCTGTATCTGTGGGCTTAAGAGTTTAGTGTGCTCGGTTAAAAAATACATTAAAAAAAAGTTATTTTTCATTTCTACGAACCAGCCCCACCCCGGCGCTTCTCGGGATCCTCACTCCAGCCCCGCCTCCGTCCAGCCTGGCTCCGCCCCACCCCATTAGGGCCGCGCCTTGGCAGCCTGCGGCTAACTTGGTCCGGAAGAAGCGAGGCGGACCTTCCGGCGTTTGAAAAACTTCCGGCGGGAACCGGAAGGTGCGGTGGCACACACGGAATCCCGGGTCTTCTGACGTGCCGGGCGGGAAGGTGAGCTGTGCGTGCACCTTGGCGGTCGTCTTGCGGGTTCTCAAGAGCCCAGCGCCCGGGCTCCGGTATCTTTGGGACCATTAAAAAAGTTCTGAGCGCTCATTTGGGCAATAACACCCCTTTTTTAAAAGTGAGAAGTTCATTGCATCTTAGTGTCAGCGGTCTCTTACAACCTACCACCCGAAAACCCCTGCTAGCTACCTCGTGACACCTCCTTTCAGCCAAATTGCTGCAGCTCTTAGCGCCTAACAGACATGGAAAAGCCTGGGCAAACCTGAATTTTTTTTTTTTTTTTTTGAGACGGAGTGTCGCTCTCGCCCAGGCTGGAGTGCAGTGGCGCGATCTCGGCTCACTGCAAACTCCGCCTCCCGGGTTCACGCCGTTCTCCTGCCTCAGCCTCCCGAATAGCTGGGACTACAGGCGCCCGCCACCACGCCCGGCTAATTTACGTGTACCTAAAATTATCGGAGGTGGGAGAGGAAGCACCGTTTTCACGGTCATGGTGGCCCTGTCTCAATCAACTGCACCTTCTGTAGAGCGCCTGGCATCTAGGAGGCGCTCAGTAACCGGAGGAAAGGAATGAATTGGCAACTCTGTAGGTAACTTTCCTCGAATCCCTCACGTGACATGTCGTTAACATAATGTGTGTGGAATGGAAAACCAGACTAGTCTCGGTATTCCAGGCACAGGGCTATAGTCCTTTGCCACATATCTTTCCCCTTTGAGTAAACTGTTTCACCTCATTGGGTCTCAGGTTTCTGAATATAGCAGGACTATCTGATGTCAAAGGTTCTTTCAGCTCTAGTATTTTGTTTTTGTGACTTGGGAATCTGCTAATATTCAAGCACTCTGATCTTCAGGGAGAGGTTTAGGTGCCCCTTAAGAAATTGTCCTCTTTTGTTCGCCTTCTTTTTTTTTTTTTATTTTTTTATTTTTTTGAGACGGAGTCTCGCTCTGTCACCCAGGCTGGAGTGCAGTGGCCGGATCTCAGCTCACTGCAAGCTCCGCCTCCCAGGTTCACGCCATTCTCCTGCCTCAGCCTCCCGAGTGGCTGGGACTACAGGCGCCCGCCACCTCGCCCGGCTAGTTTTTTGTATTTTTTAGTAGAGACGGGGTTTCACAGTGTTCGCCAGGATGGTCTCGATCTCCTGACTTCGTGATCCGCCCGTCTCAGCCTCCCAAAGTGCTGGGATTACAGGCTTGAGCCACCGCGCCCGGCTTGTTCGCCTTCTTGAATTAAAATTTTTTTTTCCCAATTTTAATTTAGTATTCGTTCGTGTGCACGTCCTTTTGCCCCTTACTCCTGATTTTCAGTCGTCCTAGTTTAGTGGCTCTTCCCTTAGTAACATCATAGCAACCTCCAAATTATTGATTTGGAATATGCTCATGTGCCCACAGTGATTAAGATAGTTTGAAAGGAGGGAAAAATCCCAAGTCACTGAAGAATAGGAATGTTCTTATGTGCTATCATTTCTTCGGAAAGAGATGGGTGCAATGTTTGGCATTGCCTAAGAGTGGTGGAAAATAAATGTATATTCCTCTGTAGAGACCATATTTGTACATATTATGTTCATTTAATAGTTGTAGGGCATCTGTTAAGTGCTGGGCTCTGCGATATGAAAGTGAATAAGTCACATGCATTTCCTTCTTTCATGGTATTTACTCTCTTGACAGCAATGCGGGCAATAAACAAGTAAAATAAAAGAATAATTATAGATTATGTTATAACCTACTACTGTATACAAGAAGTAAATAGGCTCCTTTTAAAATATAACTGAGAAACCTATTTTAGGCGTAAAACGTTAAGATCTAAGGGACGCAAGGAGCCAGCCAATTGACAAGCAGGGGGAGGAATACTCCAGGCAGAGAGAACCTGAGGTGGGAAGGAATGTTGTGACAAGAGCTGAGGAGCTCCAGCAAGTAGTAAAGGTGGTGAGAAAGGTGGGCAGGCTCAGTCCGACAGGGCCTTTTTGAAGGCAGTCATAAAAAATGTGGCTTGATTCTAAGTGAAGGATGGGGTGGGAAGTAATTCGGTGTTTCTAAAGCATTTTCTAAATGATCTTGAGTTGATAAGTGGAGAATGAGTTGCAAGGGCAAGAGTGGAAGCAGGGAGGGTAGTTAAGAGGCTAGTGTAGTAGTTCAAGTGAGGGAGGTTGAGGACTGAAGACTCACTGAAGATTGTGAAGATTCAAGACATATTTTGGAGGAAGATCTTATGTGACTTACTAATAGTCTGGATATGGGAGATGAAAGAAAAAAAGATTTGCAACATTTTGACTTAGCAAATGGAACTTCATAGGATGATAATATGTTCATTTTCTTGATTATAATGTTGTGTTTACATATGTCAAAACTTACCAAATTTGTACACTTTAAACATATGCAGTGTATTGCATGTCAGTTATATGTCAATGAAGCTGTTAAAAAATCTTCTGGCCAGGCGCCGTGGCTCACAGTTGTAATGCCAGCACTTCAGGAGGCCGAGGCAGGCAGATCACCTGAGGTCAGAAATTTGAGACCAGCCTGGCCAATGTGACGAACCCCGTCTCTAGTAAAAATGCAAAAATTAGCTGGGTGTGGTGGTGCATGTCTCTAATCCTGGTTACTCAGGAGGCTAAGGCAGGAGAATTGCTTGAACCCAGAAGGCGGGGGTTGCAGTGAGCTGAGATCACTCCAGGCTGGGTGACAGAATGAGACCGTCTCAAAAAAAAATTTTTTTTTTTAAGGTTCTGGCTTCGCAGATAGGTGGATGCCACTTATTGGGATGGCAAAGACTGCAATAGGAACAGGGTTTTAGAGCAAGAAATGGTCATCAGGAGTTCTATTGTGGATGTGTTAAGTTTAGTTAACTGTGAGACATCTAAATAGTTTCAGAGACAGGCGGTTATTATGGAAATCTGAATGTTAAACGCAAGGTTTGGGATGGAGGGATTAGGATTGTTAATAAGTAGGTGACATCGGTGTGTAAAACTATGGAGATGGATGAGGTTTTGGTTAATCTAACAGGTTTTATGATACAAAGTAAGAGGACATGGGAATAGTGGAGATGGAGAAACAGGCCTCAAGAATATTGGTGTTTAAACTGGAGAATACATACTCCTGGGGGTGTACCTGTCATAGGTAGTTTTAAAGACATCATCTCCAAGTCTTCAGCTTTGGTATGTATTCTTTCTAAATCTGATATGCTTGAAATTGGCTTGTGTGTTCATGCAGATTCTGCTTTCCCATCTTTCCTTTTACATTCATATTTTTTCCATTTGTGAAAAGAAATATTACAACTTACTCATCTTTCCATGGTATATTGCTTTCAGGGTGCCTAATAAAGAGGCAGTTGGAAATATTTGATTCAGGGGAGCCTTCTTTAAGGATAATGGTTAAGCAAAAGCATAAGCCTGCCAAGGGTTTGCCTGTCCCTATTTTAAACACATTTCTGTTAAGGCTGAAGTGTGGAGATAGAATTGGTGTATGGTAGCCTGTGTGGGAATGTTCTGAATTCAGCCATATTGTAGAATGCGGTGGTAAGAGTGATTGTAAGGTGATCTGGGTGGGTGGGTTTGATGGGAAGCTTAGCACCTTCAAGTTTTTACTCTTGGATTGGTTAGATTCTCAGAGAAAAGCCTTCCCATTCTTCTCCTTAGAGGGCCCTATTTTGGGATCTTAGTGGCAGAAGACTAGGGTTCTCTGCCTTTAGCATTCAGTCTGTATGGTCCCCATGCCCACAGTCTAGAGACTGTTTCATTAATACCTTCTCCAGAGAATAAAGTTGTAGACTTTTTCCTGGGGCAGTTGCCTAATAGAATGAAGTGAGGTAGGACACCTAGAGATATTCCTTTGTCAGTTTACACACAGCCCTAACCCCTTTCACCTTTTAGTTCCAAAGGTATCAGCTACTGCTTCATGTGAATTTTTTTGTTTTATTTTTTGAGAATACTGCAGGGTAAATTGGCTTGGTTTCTCAAATGCCCCCACTACTGGCTTGGGATTTTAATTTTTATGTGTTGCAATCTGTTAGTCTTTTTGGTTTTGGAATTTGAGGGGTAATATTTAGGAAAACCTCCATTTCCCCATCTCCACTCAAGAGTATGAAAAGAATCACCTTGGCCGGGCGCAGTGGCTCAAACCTGTAATCCCAGCACTTTGGGAGGCGGGATCACGAGGTCAGGAGATCGACACCATCCTGGCTAACACGGTGAAACCCCGTCTCTACTAAAAAATACAAAAAAAAAACTAGCCGGGCGAGGTGGTGGGCAGCTATAGCCCCAGCTAGTCGGGAGGCTGAGGCAGGAGAATGGTGTAAACCCGGGAGGCGGAGCTTGCAGTGAGCTGAGATCCGGCCACTGCACTCCAGCCTGGGCGATAGAGCGAGACACCGTCCCCAAAAAAAAAAAAAAAAAAAAAAAAAATCACCTTTGTTTCTGGGTTCTTTTGTAGTTTTATTTTGTACATTTTAAACTATTAGTTATTAGGGAATAAATTTTTGTTAATGGCGTGGAGGTAGTAATTAAACTCCTTTTTTTCTTCTAGAGGAATAGCTAGGTGTCTCAATACCATTTATTGAATAATCAATTTTTGCCCTGCCCTGATTTGAAATACCACCCTTGTCATACACTAACTTCCTGCGTTCTTAATTTTGTTGTGGTAAGATACACATACTATAAAAATCAGTTATCTGTTGTTTCATGATCAATGTCTAAAAAGTGCTAATTTGTGAAAAGATGACCTTTATAACCTAATATGCCAAAAAGAGAGTGAAGGGAAAGATGGAAGATTATCCTGTCTACTTCCTGCAGACTGCTTTCCTGTTGTTCTGTTGGTTCCCTCTTAGCACTATTTTGCCCAATCATTGTGCACTTACTGGACTGAGTTGAGCTATAGCTGCTGGGAGAACATACTCCCTTTTGTGACAACCCTTTAGTATTTCCATGAGAGATTACTTCCTCTTCTAAGTGGATGTTAGAACCAGAGGCATTATAACATACGACTGGGTCAGAAACTTGTTTGAAGGGTTCCAAACATGTCAGAGTCTAGTGCAGTCCTTATGGTTTGGCATACATTCTTTAGGTAATTAATCTTAACAGCTAAAGTAATTTTATTTACTTTCCTGTATTATATGATGTCTCTGGTTATTTAACTTTTTTTTACAGCTTGGCTTTCGAATTTGGTAAATAGTTTTTAGTCACTTAGTGATTAATCATTTTATTTAAGTTTAATGAGCTTTTATTATAAGGGAATGGTTATCTTGTTTTAAGAATAACCTGGCTACTTACTCAATCAGCATCATTTATTTCATTGCTGACTTTGTAGAGAGACCTCTACTTTATGCATTAAGAATATATAGAATAGGCCGGGCACGGTGACTCACGCCTGTAATCCCAGAACTTTGGGAGGCCAAGGTGGGCGGATCACCTGAGGTCGGGAGTTTGAGACCAGCCTGACCAACATGGAGAAACCCTGTCTCTACTAAAAATACAAAATTAGCCAGGTGTGGTGGTGCATGCCTGTAATCCCAGCTACTAGGGAGGCTGAGGCAGGAGAATCACTTGAACCCTGGAGGTGGACCTTGCGGTGAGCCGAGATTGTGCTATTGCACTCCAGCCTGGGCAGCAAGAGCGAAACTCTGTCTCAAAAAAAAAAAAAAAAAAGAACACGTAGAATAGGAAAAAAAGGGTCAGGCGCGTTGGCTCACGCCTGTAATCCCAGCGCTTTGGGAGACCGAGGCGGGCGGATCACAAGGTCAGGAGATCAAGACCACAGTGAAACCTCCTCTCTACTAAAAATACAAAAAAAATTAGCCGGCGGCGCCTGTAGTCCCAACTACTCAGGAGGCTGAGGCAGGAGAATGGCGTGATCCCGGGAGGCGGAGCTTGCAGTGAGCCGAGATCGTGCCACTGCACTCCAGCCTTGGGGGACAGAGCGAGACTCTGTCTCAAAAAAAAAAAGGAAAAAAAGTTTCTGTCTTTGAGATATAGTTTAATAAAGGACTTTATAGGTGGCTGCCTGATAGTATTATCATAAAATAACACAGAATACTTAAGCACACAATTCTTTTTTTTTTTGTTTTTTGAGACGGAGTCTCGCTCTGTCACCCAGGTTGGAGTGCTGTGGCCAGATCTCAGCTCACTGCAAGCTCCGCCTCCCGGGTTCACGCCATTCTCCTGCCTCAGCCTCCCGGGTAGCTGGGACTACAGGCGCCGCCACCTTGCCCAGCTAGTTTTTTGTATTTTTTAGTAGAGACCGGGTTTCACCGTGTTAGCCAGGATGGTCTCGATCTCCTGACCTCGTGATCCGCCTGCCTCGGCCTCCCAAAGTGCTGGGATTACAGGCTTGAGCCACCGCGCCCGGCCTAGCACACAATTCTTAACAAATGAAGCGCACAACTCTCCTACAGGGTGTCAGCCTGTAGGAGTTTATATTTTTCAAAAGATGGCCCACGCTCTTAAGGCTTTTAAATCATTGGAAGACTTTGGAAGACTGTTAGCTCCTCTCTCTCTCTCTCTTTTTTTTTTTTTTGAGACCGAGTCTCACTCTGTCGCCCAGGCTGTAGTGCAGTGGTACAATCTCAGCTCACTGCAACCTCCACCTCCCAGGTTCAAGTGATTCTCCTGCCTCAGCCTCCCAAGTAGCTGGGATTTCAGGCACCCACCACCATGCCTGGCTAATTTTTTATTTTTAGTAGAGACTGAGTTTCACCATGTTGGCCAGGCTGGTCTCGAACTCCTGACTTCAGGTAATCCACCCTCCTTGTACTCCCAAAGTTCTGGGATTACAGGCATGAGCCATCGTGCCCAGCCGGCTACTCTTTTAACTGACAGCTACATAGCAGGGGAAACTGGTGTTTGGGCTTGTGAATAAACATCATTGTTTTTGTTTTTTTTCTATAAGTGTTAGTTTTGAATGACCCATTATTTGTAGCCAGTAATCAGAATATTCAAGTGTTGCTGATTTTATGTTCTGTTTCTTCTAGATGTCATTGCCAAGAAGAGCAAAAGTACAGGACCAGGGTGTGGTACCGAAAGATGAATTTTCTTCATTCTCTGAGTTGTAAGCATTCTGGTTTAATATGTGGGTAGGGGAATGATGAATATTTTAGTAAGGAGTAATGCATTCTGTCACTTTCTAACTCCTTAAGTGATGTGGGTAGAAAAAACTGTTTTTTATTCATTCATACAACAAATATTTGTTGAACTCATGCTGTGTTCCAGGTTCTGTCTAGTGCTGCTAATAAAGTATTGAAAGGAGAGAGAAAGTAACCAACTAAATATATAACATAATATTTACACTAGAATGTAAGCTCCATGAGCGCACAGAGTTTTATCTATTGCTTTAGAGCAGGATTTTTCAGCCTCTGCACTACTGACATTGTGTGCAAGATAATTCTTTGTTGTAGGGGCTATATTTTGGCTTGTAGGATTTTTAGCAGCATCCTTGGCCTCTACCCACTGGATGCCAGTAGCTTCCTGCCCAGTTGTAACAATTAAAAATGTCTCCAGACATTGCTAGATATCCCCAGTTGAGAATCTCTGCTTTAGAATGTCATATTAGGTGCTCTGAAGATATTTGTTAAGTAAATGACTGACAATATTTATGGTAATAAGTACTATAATGAAAAATAAAACAGGGCAGGGGATAGAGAGCATAGTGAGTGGTTGCAATCGGGGGCGCATTTTGGATAGAGTAGTCAGAAAGTTATTTTGGAAGATATGGCAAGAGATCTAGGTGACATTTGGGGGGTGCAACTTGCAAAGATCTTGGGGATGGGTGTTCCAAATAGAGAAAGCAGCAAGTGCAAAGACCATGAGGCAGGAGTATGTTTGGTGTGTTGAGGGAACAGCAAGAAGACCAGTGTGGCCAGTCTAGAGACATGAGGCAGAGAGTGGTAAGACATGAGATTATAATGAGTAGGATCTGGCTCTAATAGGCTTAGATACTTCTCCTTAGTCCCTTTGACTTCTCTTCTTACCAACCTCTAAATTTTGGAATCCCTCAAGGCTTAATTCTAAGCCCCCCCACCCACATCCTCTCCCCTCCCCTCTCTCCCCTCCCCATTGGTAGCTGATCTTATCTTATGACTCAATATAAAAATGTCAGTTTTATACAGTATCTCCAACTTGATCTTCCCTGGTATTAGATTTTTATTTGAAGTGGGTTGGGAGGACACTGGAGGATTTTGGGTAGGGATGTTATGTGACCTGGTTTATGTTTGTAAAATATTCTGGTTTCTTGGTGGAGAATAGACTATAGGGGGCAAAACTGGAAGTAGGGGAAATGAGTTAAGGAGATTATTGTAGAAGCTTAGGGTTCTAGATGTGAAAGTGATGAGAAATGGTCTAATTTGGGATATATTTTGAAGGTAGAGTGGACAGGACATGGTGCTGGATTGGATTTGGGTTATGAAAGAATGACAGACATTTTGGAAAGACTGGAAGAGGAACAGGTGTGAGAGTGGTGGAATCAGGAATTCTGTTTTGGACTTGGCAAGTTTGATGTGATTGCTGGACATTGAGGTGAAAGTGGATATACAAGTCTTAAGCTCAAGGATCCCGGGAAGGTGAAGTTGGAGATACTATGTAAAAATGAGATTCCCAGCTGGGTGCAGTGGCTCACACCTTTAATCGCAGTGCTTTGGGAGGCCAAGTCGAGCTGATCACTTGAGGCCAGGAGTTTGAGACTAGCCTGGCTATCATAGTGAAACCCGTCTCTACTGAAAATACAAAAATTAGCCAGGCGTGGTAGCACATGCCTATAATCCTAGCTACTTGGGAGACTAGGCATGAGAATCACTTGAACCCAGGAGGTGGAGATTGTAGTGAGCCGAGGTCACGTTACTGCACTCCAGCCTGGGTGACAGAGGGAGACTCTGTCTCTAAATAAATAAATAAAAATAAAATAGAGATTCCTGCATTGAGAAAATAAAAGATTAGCTGGCAAGAGAGCATAGAGGGAGGAGAGGGCTGAGGACTAAGCCTTGAGGGATTCCAACATTTAGAGATTAGGGAGAAGAGGAGTCAAAAGGACTAAAGAGAAGCTGCCAAGAAGTAGTATGAAAACCAAGGGGTGGGGTTCCTGTATATAAGGGATGTGCTCTAAGAGGTGAGTGCCAGATGCTCCTGAGAGCTCATGTGATAGGGAAGGAGAGTTGACTAGCTGCCTTAGAACTGCTTCATGTATCTGTGCTTGTGTTTTCTTCATAATAACTACAGGGCTTGATTCTTGGTGATACTCCTCTGTGAAATAGGGTTAGTCAGTAATACTGGTTGATAAGTGATGAGACTAAGGAGGGAAGAAGTCATCCTGCTCAGTTTGATGATAGTATGAGGAATGGAATCCTAGTTTTCTAGTTCATTGGTTTTCTAATTATAGTTTCTTTCAGTTCCATTGCTATTATGTTATTCTGATGATTCCTGTTTTTTGTTTGATTGTTTGTTTTTGCTTACCAGGCTTAGTGTTACCTCTGCAGAGAACACCAGTAGTTTAACCTATCATGATTATTCTCTTCTAGAGCATAATTCCAGTCAGGTTTTTGTCCCCAGGAAGAACTTAACATTAAAAAACCCAGACCTCCCTATTCACTCATCTCAGTAGAGGAAGTCTCACTAATATTGACCTTTTACATTAGAGTAGAAATGAATGGAATTAACTGGGTTGGCAGGAGCATGATGGTCCTTTAACAGAGTTCCCATGACTGCTTTTTCTCTGCTCTTACTGTGAGTTTGATTCTTGGTTGTTAGAAAAGTACCATAGTTGCCCCTGATCCAATCTAATCAGGAAAGAAATCCATTCTGTGAAAGGAAAAAAGGGTTAATTAAAGCAGTTGGAATGGTCTTGGTGCTGGCTTTTAATGTAATTTAGGGTGTTTCCTAGAACCATTTCTCAATCCTTTCATTGATTTGAATAACTTAATACAATTTAAATGAATCTGATTAGTAGTTGGGAACTTATTTAAGTGCTTTTCACTGTTAAAATTGAAAAGCTCACGTTGACTATGGTTTGACATGACCCAGTAAATTACTTAAGGTAATAAATGATTTTTTATGTCTTGAATGAATGTGTGTATGTGTTTGTCAGTTAGGTGAGAAGAGAATGGAGAGACAGAGCTGTGATTTACAGCACACTGCGGTATTTTTACACTGATCTGTCATCAACTCTGTTGGTTCAATTCTTAGCAATAACTGTTCACAGCCTGTACTCAATCACTCCATTTTATATTAAACACCTCCTACTTTATCATTTTTTCAAGAATCATGCATCTCTTTTTTACCTTTGACATTTGCTTTTATTTTCCTGGAGATTATTCTGTTGATTTACTTCTAGATCATCTGCCTCTGAAGAAGATGACAAGGAAGATAGTGCCTGGGAGCCCCAAAAGAAAGTTCCCAGAAGCCGTAAGCAGCCCCCTCCCAAGGAATCCAAACCAAAGAGGATGCCTCGGGTGAAGAAGAATACCCCACAGATCAGTGATGGCTCAGAAGTCATTGTCAAGGAGGAGCTGGTAGGTACTATAACTGGATGGAGGGAACTCTGTGGTGTCTTCCTGATTGGTGATGTTACTTTCTTATTCTACAGAGTAGGACAAGGCATGTAAATGACAAAAACTGCCAGCAATGGCATTCCCTACCATGGGTCTTAATTTTTGGGTCTTTACTGTGTTTCTGTGTCTATTCCCTTTTCCCTCTCCTAGGAGTTGGTCTGGGTGTGTTAGTGCTGGTAATGATGGTGGCATTAGCAAATAGTTGAGTGCTTACCATTAGCCAGGCAAATGTGCTCAGCGTTTCATTTAAATGATCTTACTTAATCTTTATAACAACCATTGAGGTAAGTGCTTTTATGCTGATTTTATAGATGAGAAAGCTGAAGAAAGAGATGTTAAGTGACTTGCTCATGGTGTACAGATAGTAAGTGATAGAACTGGGTTTCTAAGTTAGGAACATGATTTTGTCAGCATTTTGGGAACAGATATATCTCTCTTGGGTGTTTTTACATCAGCTGTGTTCACAAGAAAGATAAATACAGCCAGAGTGCTGGTTTAATAATTAATAGTTTAAAATAATAATCTTAAAGACGTGAAATTCTTATGGCCGGCATTTTGCTCCCCTTGGAGGCTAATCTAAATAGGGAATTAAAAATAGTAATCAGAAATGTACTTGATGAGCATGGACTCAGAATAGGATGATGAGATAAATTCATTCATTTGAGTTTATTGAATGTCTACTGTGGTTTAAGCACTGTGCTTGTCACAATGGCAATTGAATGTTTTAATAGCTTGAAGCTGAGACAGTATGAAGTATCCACCTTAGAGCAGGGCTCTCTTACTGTTGGGGTGAAAATACTCAAAATTTGTTTGTGAAGCTTTCCTCTCTTTCTTGTGTTATTTAAAAAGTGCTGATCATACTTGCTTTCTGCAGTTCTTTTTCTGTTCCTCTGTGGTTGACAACACCCTTTATGATTGCCACTTTCTTTGGATATGTCAATTCATTTGATTAGGTTATCAACTCTTTTAGGCCTGGGAGTTACTTTATCTTTGTATCTCTGCTCTGATCCATTCTATTTTGGGCAAAAAATTTAATACTCAGAGGGCTCTGTAATGTTCATTATTTTCAAGTTCAGTTGGTGGTGGTAGTAAGTTGGCATTGGGGTGGAAGTGCTCTTTATTGTAGTCCTAAATATTCTTAATAGTGATTCTGGAAAAAATACTTGATAGAAGAGAAGACAGAATTTTGACTGATATTTGGTTTGGGAACTGTTCATGTTTGTGCCATCTGCATCACTTAGGTAATGAAGAACAGACCAGCTTGGGGGTAGGGTCTTTGTCTTATTTACACAATCCGCAGTGCCAAGATGGGTGCCAAGTCTCATTTCTTCACACTTGAGCTGTCACTTGGATTGGGGGGCAGTGGCGTTGCAGAGTGTAGTCTCTAGACACCTACACCTACACCTCTAGACACCTGTGTGGGCTGCTGTGAGGACTCTTGTTAAGTCTTCTTAAGGAAAAGTACCTGACATTAGCCTGCTGTCATTCTGTGTTCTATCCTCTACTCTTCAGCAGAAATTGGTGGCATGTGTTGCCTGTTGAGTTGTATGAGTTGAGTTGTATGAGCAAATGAGTGTTACTTTTCTCCCTGCTAAGTGGTTGACTTTGATAGCAAGTTTTCATCTTAGTTTTCTGGCATGTGTAGACCTATCCTTTACTCATTTTAAAAAATTAAACTGCTTATTTCTAAATAGACATGCAATGGCAAGAAATAATAGAAGAATTCCATATACTCTTTATCCATTTTTTCCCGAATGGTAGCATCTTGCAAATCTATGGTAAGATATCACAACCAAGATACTGACATTGATAAAATCCACTGATCTTATTTAGGTTGCTCTAGTTTTACTTGTATTCATTCATGTGTATGTATATGTATGTACTTGGTTCTATGCGATTTTATCACACATGTAGGTTTGTGTATCTACCGTGACAGAACAGTTCCATTACCACAAGGATGCCTAGTGTTGCCCTTTTATAGCCACACCTACCTCCCTGCATCATCCCTGACCCTTGCCAACCTCTAATCTGTTCAGGAATGTTATATAAATGTATTCATATAGTATATAACTTTGAGATTGTCTTTTTTCCCCATTCAACATAATTTCCTTGAGATTCTTCCAAGTTATTGTGTGTATCAATAATTTGTTCACTTTTATTTGTGAGTAATAGTCCCTGGAAATTGCTTTTATCTTCTAATTCTCATATGTTCTCTTTGTGGTTTGATAGAATAGCTCTGTGGCTATTGCTGACACTGCTTTGGAAGACAAAAAAAATGAATTGGATACCGTAGAGACTCTGAAAACAGCCAAGACAAAACGGAAATGTTCAGCGCAGCCACATGCAGCTCAAAGGACCAAAAAACTGAAAGTTGATGAAGAAACCAGCAAAGCCAGCAACTTAGAGGGTGAGAGTAATAGTTCAGAGACACCATCCACAAGCACTATGTGGGGAGGTACATGCAAGATGGAAGAGAATGAAGATGACTTTACATTTGGTCAGTCCCCTTTAAAGAAAATGAAGACTGAAACATGTCCTCAGGGGCAGCCTGTCAAGTTTCCAGCAAATGCCAATAATATTAAAGAGGAGGTGGAAATGAATTGGGACATAGTACAGGTATGTGCAGCCTTTTTCTGTCACTTTTGTTTGAGTGCTTTCTTTTTGACTAGCAGAGGGGTTGTACTGTCTAAGGGAAGGGCTGGGGGTTTTCACTTCTCTCTTCAGTTTTGCCAATGATTTCTGGAGGCTTTCCCACTTGATACTTTCTTGGGGACACTGTTTCGTGTTGTAGCTAATCATCAGTTCTTCAGCTAAGATATGTGGCCTCACTTGGCCTTTGCCATGGTGTTTTAGTGAACATACACTATATAGACAGGCTCTACCAACTGGTCGGGCCCCCACAGGTTCTTTGTTAAGTTTTTGCTTTGAACTTGGACTGTATTTTCCTATAAAAGCAGTGTAGGTGGTTAGGTCACTGGCTGTTCATACATCTAGTTAACCCTTAGTATGATGTTGTAATGTACTACAAGACCTAGCAATTTTTGAAAGGAAATTCTATAAGAATTCCAACTTGAGATGCCAGAATTATATGTCTTACTACAGGGGAAATCAGATTTCTCCCAGTTTTTTTGGTTGGCTTTGGGGACAGTATTAGAGACCTGAAGAGTGACTCGTGAGCTTTTGTCTGTCCGAGCACACTCTGGGACCATTTTTGACTAAATTGTGGTAGTGTCTCTCAGAGTAGATGGGGGTGACTTCCCTCCCTGTTATCTGTCCCATGTGGTTCTGATGTGTACTCTTTCCCTTGCTGTGATTGTGGCTGTAGAGCCAAGGGCCTCTGCTGGATCCTGATTCCACTTCTCAATCTGGGACGCCTGTGTGTCACTTTGTTCTTCATAGGAATGTCTTTGTACCCATACTGCGTTTTCTATTATCTATTAGTAAAATGTCACTGGTAATTTTTAATCATGATTTTTCTTCTCTCTGGTGCACTAAGGAATAGAATGTTGCTTTACAACTTTTCCTCTTACCCTTGTTCCTGAATGAATAGTCCAAGGTATCTTAGAAAAACAGAGTATAATTAGGCTCTGTTCTATGCTTTCTTTTTCTTTGTTCATTTAGACCCAGAGGGCAGCGTTTTTAAACTGTGGTCCATGGACTTCCTGCATCAGATTCACCCTGAAGCCTTTCTTAAAGTTCTTAGTTCCAGACCAGGCCTACAGAGGCAGGTGGACATGTACCAAGTCCCTTCTCTTTTCTTTTTCTAACACTTTTTAAGCTTATTTCCATTGTTGACATAGATCCACCTCTGGTAGTTGACAGTGTGCAGGAGGAAGTTAAGAAATTTTAGACTGTGAAGTCTCTGGTCTTTGAGACTTGATAATAAGTTATTCACAGTAAAGAGCTACTTATTCTATGACTCTGCTTCCCACCCTGTGTTACAGGGAAAGAGATATAGAAAGTGGCCCTGCCTTAACCTTTTGTCTCTAGGTTACAAGTAATAGAAACTTCTTTATAATGAGCCTAAGTAGAAAAGAGTTTTTCACCAAGGACATAGGGACCTTTCAAAGAACAAAAGGGACAGAATGCGGTCAAGTCTCCCAAAGGACTTGAACCAGAAATTGGGAAACTGTGAGGACTCAGAGAAGATGCTCTTAGTTTTCTCTCTATCTGGTGTCTTATCATCACCAATTTCTGCTGCTTCTCTGCTTGAGTTATTATTTTCTCAGCAGATAAGATTTCCTTGCTTCTTTACAGAGGATAGAAAATGACAGCTCCCTAGTTTATTTGCCATTAGTTTTATTAGTTATATAGACTGACCAGTTACTTCTGTATTCCAGTTCCAATTTTTTTTTTTTTTTTTGGTGAGACGGAGTCTCACTCTGTTGCCCAGGCTGGAGTACAGTGGCACAATTTTGGCTCACTGCAACCTCCGCCTCCCGGGTTCAAGCGATTCTCCTGCCTCAGCCTTCTGAGTAGCTGGAACCACAGGCATGTGCCACCACGCCAGGCTAATTTTTTGTATTTTTAGTAGAGACAGGGTTTTACCATGTTAGTCAGAATGGTCTCCATCTTTTGACCTTGTGATCCGCCCGCCTCGTTCTCCCAAAGTGCAGGGATTACAGGCAAGAGCCACCACACCTGGCCTCCAGTTCCAAATTTTAAGAAGAAAGTCTGATTGGCTGAATTTGGGTCAGGTATCTACCTCTGGTCCAGTGCCTGGGGTGCTGAGGCCTCATCGTATTTTAGAAATACGGCTGCCAGAGCTCCACCTCTGTGTGTGTGTGTGTGTGTGTGTGTGTGTGTGTGTTTGTGTGTGTTGGGTGGGCGGGGGTGTTCTCTGAGAAAAGGAGGGCATTTCTGGGCCACCTGAAGGTGTCTGCTTCAGGGTTCAGCTTTATAATGTAAATTTATAAATCTAGGTGATGATTAGCCACTGTTGGCAAAGATTTACATAGGTTTCTTTTACCATAATACCTTAAGGTGTTGGTTTACAGATCTTTAATTGACAAGGGATAATAATACTTACCATTTATTTGTAGATAACTTGTTATGAGCTCGGCTCTGTACTAGGCACTTTATATTCATTTAATACGTTATCATGATGGATTAGTAGATACAATGGGTTATCAAAAAATCCTTTACAGATAGGAGTAGAATAGACAGAAAACAGTTTCGTTTGTTCAGAAAAACCATCTTAAAGTTAATAATTACTGAGAAATTACTGAGAATTGACTCAAGGTAGTTGTAGAATTTAGTTTCTAGTTTGCATCACTTCTTTAATAGGTATAACTAAAGTTGATTTCAGAGCTTTGAGAGAAGAAAATTTGTTCTGCAATTCGTTAACCTAGACTTTTAATGTTTTGTTAGGGATGAATACCTGGGTTCCCTAATGAGTTCTGTAATGTCACTAAAATAGCAGCTAAACAAAGCCTTTTGGAAAATACATTCCAAGAGAAAGGCAAGATGACTTGCTGAGTAGAATGAGGAGGGACAAGTGTATGATAAGCAGTAGGTGCCCAGCTGCCAGAAGGTGAGTGACAAAGGAAAAGCAAAGAAACAAAAGTTTTATTTGTAAGCCAGTAGTAGTAATGTCCTTTGTTGTGTTGTGGGAATAGTGACTTGGAAGCAAGTTGTCTCATTTAAAGGCACAAGAACTATTTTATGGCCTTTTGCCCTCTTAGAAAATATTTTGAAAATTATAGTCATACTAGATTTTCCTTTTAATTCCAAGCAATTTTTTTTTTCCTCTTCTTCCTTTTTTGAAGTGAGTTTTGACAGCTGAAAGCCTGTTCTCTGAGAATCTGGGCACTCCTTGCCTGTGAGTTGGGAAGTGGTTTTTGGGATGCTGCCACCTTTGCTGAGCAAGCCAATGGCAACTATTAAGCTCAGCATTTTCCTGGTGGGTTTAGGGAAATTGCCTGGGAAACTATTACGTGTGAATTTACATGTTTGGGTTCTTTTTATTTAACCAGTTGCAATTATCCTTCCTTAATTTTAACTTGAATTTTACAGACAATTCTTGTGATATATGTGGATTTCCTTTCCTATACTTTTAAAATTTCTCCGTAAACAGGAGAAACTTTGTGGGAGAGAAAGTAATTTTGTCTTAAAACTGTAGTCCTGCTTGTAAACATGGTTGAGAACAGGGGTAGATGTTGGAAAAAGAGGGAACTGACAAGAATGAGAGTCAAGTAATACCAAGCCAGAAAATCAGAAAAAGTCTTGAACATTTGGATATGGACCAGACTCAATGAAATACCTGTAACATGCATATTATCTGCCACAAAATGTTTGTCCAAATTCTTTGGGGAAATCCTGAATAGTATCTAGTTAGCAAGGAATGGTTAATGAAACTTAATTATGTAGAAATTATTATGTATTACTAGTTGAACATGTGGAAATGTCATTTATATTTCCTTCATTTTTGTGTACTATTCCCCATGGTCTTGGCCACAATAAAACTTGGTCCTCTGTTTTTTCCTTTTGAGGTGTATTTCTCAACTCTGAAAACTACAGATTTTTTTCAGGAACATCACTGTCTTGTTTGGAGAGGCAGAACTATATATAGTCAACACTTGATTTAGTTTTAGGCTTGTCAAAAGGACAAAATTACAAGTTTAGTTTAAAGATCTAATTTGGGTGTGTGATTCTAGAATCAAGCAACACTTTGTTTCATAAAATAAGATGAGTGTTCTAATGAATTGAGCAGGGGAGTTGGTTTTATACATAGGACTAATGAAAGCAGAAACAACAGAATGCGGATTACTTTCCTTGTAAGGTGGAGAGAGGGAGACGGAAAAATAGAAAAATAACAGCTAAAATGAAGTTACTTCAGTCTTTTTGTATAAGGATTAAAGTAGAGAGAACTTTATTATCATGCTCATTGAAGATTGAAATTGGCCTGTTTGGGAACTTGGCTATTATTCTTTAGATTTCTTGGAAAGTCAGGTAACAACTTTGTTTTAGTTTGGTGACTAAAACTTTAGCCAGGGTGAGTCCATTTTGATTTTTAGTCTATAGACCATAGGATCTATTGGGGTCTACTGCAGGAGCTTCATCCAAAACAATGGCCTCCTATAATGTTTTAACAGACATTATACATGAATGTATTTTGTTTCTTATTTCCTGATCAGGGGTTGGGGATCACCAGGTCTTTTGACAGAAGCAACCTACTCCTTTTCAGCCCTTTTTCCCAAACTGCAATTGTGTGATTGCGACCAGAAACAAGTTTTTGTTAAAGGTATTTTGCAAATATGTTATGGACACCATGAACTGTAAGAATTGGAAGAAGTGACTAGCTACAGACAGTTTTTGGGAAAATTAAACTGCTCCAAAGGTGGTGGTTGTCCAGTTTCTTTCGGGAGTGGTGAGTGTAGGGGAGTTGAGCAGCCGTGTGTAATATCTTAGTAAAGTTTGCTAAACAGGGAGAAAAGGCAAACAAAACCTTTTTTATTAGCTACTTTCCCTTTGTTGCAAGAGATTGTGTGGGGTTATGTGGGTGAAGAAAACCGTGGGATGACAGAATTGGGGAAAGAAGTGAGACAAAAAAGTGGTCAGCATTTCTCAGTTGTGTATCTCAGTGCAATTCTGTGTATAAGTGCGGAACCACTTATTAGGTTTAACCTATTTGTCCAGGAGAAATTAAATAAGAGAAATTATATTGGTACTTTTTGTTAATATAATTTAGTTGCTAGTATTTATTATGGGCTTTAAAAAAAACAACTTCTTTTTGAAGTATAACATACAGAAAATTGTACATAAATGTGCAGCTCAGGGATGTTCAGAAGTGTAACCATGCAACAGGCTTCCAAAACATTACCAACATCTTAAAATCCCCCTTTATACCCTTTTCCATTTCCTCCTTCCCTCTCATACAACTACTCTTCTGATTTCTAACAGCATAGATTGGTTTTTCCTTTTGCAATCTGTAAGGAAACTTGTGTGTGTAATAGAATAAGTGATACAGTGAAATAACTAGGTAAGGGTAAGGAGAACAGCAGAAATCAACAGCTTTTCAGAGGGGAGGTGGCCAGTTGCTGGTTTGGGAGTGATTTAGAATAGAAAATTCTCTCAATTCCACTCATTAGAGAGTCATTTAACTTAGATGTTCTTTTAAAATGCAGATGCTGCCTGGATGATTAAGGCTATAGTTTATTTGCTTGATACCAAGATGTTTTCTTTTTAACTGAGGAAATAGGAATTTCCTTTTGGAGGAGTAAATCTCAGGACACTTTGGGAAAAAGCATTTTCTTGGAGGTTTTAGAGAGAGGGAAGTAAGCCATCAGATCTCATGAGACTCATTGTTCCAAGAACAGCATAGAGGAAACCGTCCCCCGTAATTCAGTTATCTCCACCTGGTCCTGTCCTTGACACATGCGGATTATGCCTGAGGAATCATCTTGCTTGGCATGTAAATTGAATTTTTGAAGAGGCTTTTTTTTTTTTTTTGGAGACAGAGTCTCGCTCTGTCTCCCAGGCTGGATGGAGTACAGTGGCCGGATCCCAGCTCACTGCAAGCTCTGCCTCCCAGGTTTACGCCATTCTCCTGCCTCAGCCTCCCGAGTAGCTGGGACTACAGGCGCCCGCCACCTTGCCCAGCTAGTTTTTTGTATTTTTTAGTAGAGACGGGGTTTCAGCGTGTTACTCGGCCTCCCAAAGTGCTGGGATTACAGGCTTGAGCCACCGCGCCCGGCTGAAGAGGTTTTATAGTTTGTGCGATTTTGGGCAGTTTACCTTTTTGGCCTTCAGTTTTTGCATTTGTAAAATGGGAACAATAAAGTACCTTTCTCATATAGTTTAAATGAGTTTATATTGACTGTGTAAAAGTGTTTGGAACATAATAGACTCTGTAGAGGAATTAGCCTAAGACAACAGTCAAAATAAGTGCCTCTCTGTCTGAGAGGTAAAAAAAATTCTTGAGAATGCATTTTTCCCCCTACTCTCATTCCTATCTGCCAGTTAATTTTTTAAAAATATTAAAGTAGTAAATGTGAATCGCTTATAGGTGAAAACTGTAGTAGTTCTTTGCCCTACCCCTTCCCAACTCTAAGACTTGCTCTCTATTTTTAGCTCTTTTAGTTGTTTCTTTGTTGTTTGCCTAATTTTTCTAAAACACACATTATTAAACCCTCACCCCAGAGTTTCTGATTGAGTGGCTTTTGGCTGGGACCCAAGAATTTGCATTTTTAGCAAGTTCTCAGATGATGCTTATGCTGCTGGTTTGGGGACCACACATTGTAAACCACTGCTGTAGTTCATAGATCTCATCAACTCTTGAAAAGGGGGTTGACTCAATAGCTGAAACCAAACCAGGAGTGGATCCGTTGTTGAATGGCTTTGTTACCAGTGGAAGGTATCCCAGTTACTGATGTCAAATCTGTAAGGGTCTGCAGCAACCTAAGTTTTTGCCTCCTCCGAAGAAAGAATTCGACTGAGGGGCATAAGGCAAGAGAGACCAAGGCAAACTTCAGAGTAGGAGTGAAAGTTTGTTTAAAAGGCTTTAGAACAAGAAAGAAAGGCAAAGAAAGTATGCTTGGAAGAGACCCAAGCAGGCACTGAGGTCAAGTGTGGTGTTTAACTTTGATCCTAGGGCTCTATAGGCTGGCCCCTTTCCCGTGATTCTTCCCTTAAAGTGGGCTGCCCACATGTGCAGTGCCTTCCTTACGCTTGGGAGGTGAGCACGTGCTGTGTGTTTAGGAAGTTGTACATAGACCATCTGAGGCTTTATTTGCTTCTCTGGTGATGTGTCCCTGTGTATTAGTCTGTTTTCATGCTGCTGACAAAGACATACCCAAGACTGGGAAGAAAAAGTGGTTTAATGGACTTACAGTTCCACATGGCTGGGGAGGCCTCAGAATCATGGTGGGAGGCAAAAGGCACTTCTTACGTGGCAACAGCAAAAGAAAACAAAGAAGCAAAAGTGGAAACACCTGATAAACCCATCAGATCTGGTGAGACTTATTCACTATCACAAGAATAGCACAGGAGAGGCTGGCCCCCATGATTCAATTACCTCCCCCTGGGTCCCTCCGACAACATGTGGGAATTCTGGGAGATACAATTCAAGTTGAGATTTGGGTGGGGACACAGCCAACCCATATCACAGCCAACCCATATCACACCCATATCCACCATTTTGTTTCTCAATGTGCATGCCCAGGAAGTTGCTTCTCCCTAGTGTCTGCGTTCAGTTAACACTTTAGTGTAATAGGTATGGACCATCAGGTAATGGCCTCTTCCTGGGGCTGGCTGCCAATTTATCACTTTTAGAGAGGCAATGTGATGATTGCCGAACCATCACCTCAACATTCCTAGTTGGGGAGGGGGGCTCTTCTGCCATGCCCATGTCTGTCTAACTACCTATAACAGCTTCATATTGAGTATAGGATATCAATTTCAAACTCTGTAGAATTCACCATGTAGCCTCATCTACGTTTGTATTTCTCACCTGATCTTCACACGCCTTGTACATGTAACTGTCCAGTGGGTTCACTTTACCCCCTGCCTACACAGAGCCTATTTATCAAGACAAGGGAATTGCAATAGAGAAAGAGTAATTCACACAGACCCAGCTACATGGAAGACCGGAGTTTTAGTATTACTCAAATCAGTCTCCCTGAAAACTGGGGAATTGGAGTTTTTAAAGAAAACTTGGTGAGTAGGGGGCCATTGAGTCAGGAGTGCTGATTGGTCAGGTCAGAGATGAAATCATAGGGAGTTCAAAGCTGTCTTCTTCTGCTGAGTCAGTTCCTGGGTGGGGGCCACAGGACCATATGAACTAGGTTATCAATCTGGGTGTTGCCAACTGATCCATCTAGTGCAGGGGCTGCAAAATATCTCAAGCACTGATACTAGGTTTTACAATAGGAATGTTATCACCAGGAGCAATTTGGGGATTTTTAAAATCCTGAAGCTTCCAGCTGCATGACTCCTGAATTTGTATATTTTCACACAGCTATGAAGACATACCTGAGACTGGGTAATTTATAAAGGAAAGAGGGTTTTTTTTTTTTTTTTTTTTTGAGAGTTTCACTCTTGTTGCCCAGGCTGGAGTGCAGTGGCGCGATCTCAGTTCACTGCAACCTCTGCCTCCCTGGTTCAAGTGATTCTTCTGTCTCAGCCTCCCGAGTAGCTGGGATTACAGGCATGTGCCACCATGCCCAGCTAATTTTTGTATTTTTAGTAGAGACGGGGTTTCATCATATTGGTCAGGCCGGTCTCGAACTCCTGACCTCATGTGATCTGCCTGCGTTGACCTCCCAAAGTGCTGGGATTACAGGCGTGAGCCACTGCACCTGGCCAGGGAAGAGGTTTAATTGACTTACAGTTCAGCATGGCTAGGGAGACCTCAGGAGACTTACAATCATGGCGGAAGGGGAAGCAAACATCCTTCTTCACATGGTGGCAGGGAAAAGAAGTGCAAATAGAGGAAGTACCAGACACTTAGAAAACCATTGTATCTTGTAAGACTCACTCATTATCACGAGAACAGCATGGGGGAAACCACCCCCATGGTTCAGTTACCTCCACCTGGTTCTGCCCTTGACACATGGGGATTATGGGGATTACAATTCAAGCTGAGATTTGGGTGGTGACACAGATCCAAACCATATCAACTCCTGAACCATTATTTCTACTCTTGTGGCTAATTTGTTAGTCCTGCAAAGGTAATCTAGTCCCCAGGCAGGAAGGGGGTTTGTTTTGCAAAAATGCTTTTATTGTCTTTGTTTCAAAGCTAAACTATAAACTAAGTTCCTCCCAAAGTTAGTTCAGCCTACACCTAGGAATGGACAAGGACAGCTTGGAGGTTAGGAACAAGATGGAGTTGGTTAGGTCGGATCTCTTTCACTGTATTAATTTTCTCAGTTATGATTTTTGCAAAGGCAGTTTTATACATTTCAGCATTACTGAACTTTTAGCAATTTAAAAAATGTGCAGTGGTTTCTCGTCAGAGGCTTTTGGTGTTATTCTGTGTTCCTGGAATTCCTGCCTCCCCATTTAGCTGCCTGGAAATACCTTCATTCTCTTGTTGCTTTTCCATTGCTGCAGAGTTCGATGTTTCCACGTTTCCTGTGGTCTTAAAACAATGTATAAACACTTCTGTCAGAGTATGGACCATATAGTATGTCAACAATTTACATGTCTATCTGCTTTTGTTAGCTTGTTAGCTCCTTGAGAAGAGGGACTTGATTTTTGTTTTTTTTTATTTTTATTTTTTTATTTTTATTTTTTAATTATACTTTAAGTTCTAGGGTACATGTGCATAACGTGCAGGTTTGTTACATATGTATACATGTGCCATGTTGGTGTGCTGCACTGATTTTTTTACATCTTGATTATCATTGGCTTAGTATGGTTATTGGCATATAATATGAGCTAAAATAAATGTTCAACTGAATCAATATAGAAAACATTTGGTGATTTGGAGTCCCCAAAATGAAGACTGCTTGTATGTGGTTTTGTTAGCCTTAATTTCAAGGATCGAATTTGCATAAGCAGCACTGTACACTCCCATAACATACATGATGCCATATGGATTTGTTAGGACCTATTACCATCCAGGGTCTGGAGTCTTAGCTGTCTTAGGTTTGTTTTATTCAACAATAGATGAGCTTATGGGTAGTGGGAGCCCATGGATTGCCCTAACAATCACACAGTTCCAAAATGATGAGCATTCCTGTCGTTTCCACCTGTCATCTCTGTCTTTCAGAATCTTGCCTATCTTTCAAGGGTCAACCAAAATGCTATTCCTGCAGCAGGCCTCCCTTGATTACCTCAGGGAGATCTTTTCTCTTCTTTAAAAACATGGTACCACTTATTGCCTGGCACATGCTGTTTTATTTTTACTTATTTGCATTAATATTTTATCTTCCCTTCTAGATTGCTAACTTCTTCATGAACAGCCTCATGAAGGCCTCTCAAGAGGGAAATGGTTAGACCTTTATCTGTAGGTAGCTAAGAGTCATTGGAGCTTAAGTTCAAACAAAAGAAAAAAAATAAGGGACTTGATTGCATTTGTATTTTAGAAATATAATCTGTAGTAATGTAGATGGGATGGGTGGGAGGCATAGACAACAATAAAAACCTACTATGAGTTTAGTTAAAAGATGCTATTAGTGGAAACAGAGCTTGATGGGGGAGGGAACAGACATTTTAGAAGTTCTGTTTGCCTCCTTAGTGACAGAGTAGAGGGATGTGATAGAGAATATACAGGGATGCTTAGGCTATTGATTAGAATGCTTTTGATTACAATAAGAGAAAACTATCTCAAACTAGTTTAAGCAGTAAAGGAGATTTATTGATCTATGTAACAGGAAAATTTCGGTCAGTTCACTGAAACAATCTACTATTCTCTTAGCACCACCATCCTCATAACAATAAAATGGCTACAACTTTGAATTTCTACCTCTACAAACTATTTCTTCAGAGGAAGAAATTGTACCTGGGTCCAGAGTTCCAGCCCAAATCTTAAACTTCATGCTGATTGGGCTAATCTCCCTGGCCAGGGCAATGCAGCATTCAGGCTCTTAATTCTGAAAACAGCTGGTTACTTGAGCCGCATGCTGTGGAGCTGGAGTTAGGGTCAAGTCCTGTCAAGCCACGTAGCTGCTATATAATGGAGAGAGGTGGCCACAATATTGTGGGAGATAATCACAGTATCCCCTAAGGTTTCTGTGGTAGATGACATGATGTGGACTGGAATAGGAAACAGGAAAAGGTACAGGTTTGAGGGAGAAAATATAAATGAGTTGATTTTGTGAGGGTCAGGCAAGATAACAAGTAACGGGAGCATTTCTAAAGAGGGAGGAGCCTCATGAAGGCCTCTTAAGAGCAAAGTAACTGGGCTTGTTCTAGGAACTGAGAGAAGGCTATTGGGCTGGCATCTAATGATCTGGGGAAAGACTGGATAAGATGAGGTTGGAGACAGGCTGATGTATTTTGGGTCATGGTAGGGAATTTGGATTCCAAATGCAATGGGAAATCAGTGACAGATCAACATCCAGTATACATTTTGAAAATAACATTCTTGTTGCTTTGTGTGTACTGGAATAGATGAGACTTAGAATTGGATGCAGGGAGAACAGGTAAAAGCTATTTCATTAGTTCAGGCTAGAACTAGACTGGGGTGTGGGGCAGAAGAAATGAAGAACAGTGATAGGGTAAGGAAATATTTTGCAGTTCAAGTTGACTGGTTCTTAAGATGGATTGGATTTAAGAGTTGAAGGAGTTAGAAGAGTTAGACTCTTAGTTTTCTGGGTTGAATTGCCATTTGAATAGCATAATATGGGTAAAACCAGAGGAGAAATAAGTTTGAGAAGAAGATAACTTTGGAAATGCAAGGTTTGAGATGCCCATTAGATTTCCGAGAGAATATGTCAAAATAGGTAGCTAAATGAGTCTGGAGCTCATGTGGAAGAGAGTCAGGGATAGAAATGTGAAATTGGCATTCTTATCGGAATTAGCATTAACCCATCATAATGGGTGACAAGATGTAGACCCTAGGATTTAAGATGCTCCATGAATGAGATATTCTCTATATATAGTCTCTGGAGTTTAGCCATTTATTTCATATGTAGTCTTGAAATTCAGTCTGTTAGGTATCTGGACTTGATTTTGGTAATCAGTTGATTATGATAATTCTTTAATAAATTTTCCCTGTTTTTTACCACAGTTTCTGTCAGATCTTGGGCATTCAGGGTTGAAATAATAATACAACATACTCCTTTTGTTCTTTACTTTGAAAGAGCTGCTTAGGTTTTTGGAAGCTACTAACATTGGATTTTGTTCTTTCTCTTTTCCAGGCTGACTTTTGTAAACTTTTCTGCTTAACTGTACATTTTGCTAAAACCTATAGACTTAAAAATAATTAAATATTTAAATAATTAATAAATCATCTTTTAATATTATTGTAAATAGTATTTCAATATTATAATTAACATCAATTTTAATATGTTTAAAATAATTTTAAATATATATAATATTTTAAAATAAATATTTAAAATGCCAATGATTTTAAATAAATAATATTTTAAAACAAATATTTAAAAAAATAATTAATTGCCTGATGTGGTGGTTCATGTCAGTAATCCCAACATTTTGGGAGGCTAAGATGGGAGGATTGCTTGAGCCCAGGTATTGGAGACCAGCTTGGGCAATATCATAAGACCTCATCTCTACTAAAAAAAAAAAAAAAAAATTAGCCAGGTGTGATGGCGTGGCTTGTAGTCCCAGCTATTTGGAGGCTGAGGCTGGAGGATCACTTGAGCCTGCGAGTTCAAGGTTGTGTTGAATCACAATTGTGCCACTGCACTCCAGCCTGGGCGAAAGAGCGAGACACTGTTGCAAAAAAATTAAAAAAAATTTTAAAAAGTAATAATTAGTTTAAAGATGTTGTATTTTGTGCATGATACAAAATGCAAAACAGTCTTCCAACTCTAACCCTCACCCAACCAATTACCTTTCTATTTCCAGATCTTGTGAATCATTTCATATTAGTTCATACAGAGCTGCCTCAGGTTCTTAAATGGTTGCATGGTGTTTAGTATGGGCATAACATATTTTCCAGTTCTCCCATTGTAAACTTAGGTTTTTGCTTACTTTTACTCTGCTAGGAACAATTCTTCAAAAAAAAATTATTATAAATAATATTATTTTCCAGAGCATGTATATGTTGTGATAAATTCCCAGTAGTAGAATTGCTGCTGGACCAAAGAGTTTATGCATTGTAAATTTTCATAGATATTGCCTAATTGCTTACTAACAATAACTAAAAACGGCTTTCCTTTGTTCTCATGCTGACAAAGTGAGTTACCAACTCCTTGCTTTGCTTCCAGTATGAGAGATGAAAAGTGTATCATTGCATCATTAAAAAGTGCCCTTGTTGAACACTGGAATTTGAATGATACAGTGGTTTGGATTAGATTTTATTGAATTTGTGAAATGACTATTTTACCATTATGATTGTCAATGGATACATGTATTTTATATGGCTTTCTTTTTAAAAAAAACTATAGCAAATAATTTCTAAGTCACTGGAGAACATTATTTGATACTATGTTTTAAATTATACATGATATAGATGTTTAATTTTCAGCTTTTTAAATCACTAAGTATCTTTAATTTGCAGGTTTTATCTGAAAGAACTAATATCGAACCTTGGGTTTGTGCCAACACCATTCGTCTATTTAATGATGATAACACAATTCCCTTCATTATACGTTATCGAAAAGAGCTCATTAATAACCTTGATGCTGATTCCTTGAGAGAAGTTCAACAAACCCTAGAAGAGCTACGGTAAGAAACCTAAGAAAGAATGAGCCTAGTGTAAGGGAAAAAGGCCAGTGAGGAACAGTGAGAAAGTGAATGATGGTATATTTGACAATTTCAATATTTTGTTTCCTTGAATTATTGTAATCTGGATATAGTCTTCTTCTGACAGAAGAAGTCAGCTCTGTTTACTTATTTAGGGGGTGTATGGAGTCCCTCTGCTGGTGTATTTATGCATAGCTTGAGCATGTATGAGCAAAAAGGTCGTTTGCAGTAAAAGTGTGTGCCTCAGAGTTTGGCTGTCATCTTCTTTCATAGAAAAGGTTGGGCATAATGGCAAAATTAGGACTGCCAGCAAGAAACTCGAAGTACATTTTATTCTAAATCTTTTAACCACTCACATAAAACTGTCCTTTTAATTTCATAAAGTTCCTAAGTGGAGAGTTCTTTGGCAGTATAGAGTTTGGTAGGAAATATGTATATTTCCTTTTCCCATACTTTTTTTTTTTTTTTTTTTGACAGAGTCTCACACTGTCGCCTGGGCTGAAGTGCAGTGGTGCAATCTCAGCTCACTACTCAGCTCACTCCTGCCTCAGCCTCCCAAGTAGCTGAGATTACAGGAATGCGCCACCATGCCCTGCTAATTTTGTATTTTTAGTAGAGACAGGGTTTTGCCATGTTGGCCAGGCTGGTTTTGAACTCTTGGCCTTAAGTGATCCACCTGCCTTGGCCTCCCAAAGTGCTGGGATTATAGGCTTGAGCCACCATGCCCAGCCTTTTCCCCATACTTTTAATGGTTATGATAATTTAACAATAATGGATTGTAAGTTTTATATGGTTACAGAATGGAAAGTACCTTTTTAAAAAAATTATGCCTCTGGACTCGCTGTTAATAACTCAGAAATATATGTACAAAGACTGTAAGACTGACCATATTATTTGATAGGGTTTATTAAAACACTTCACTGCTTATGCGTTTATTGCATGTCTCCTATGGGCACTGTGTTAACGCATACATTCTTCAAGTGTACAAAAAAGATCTGATTAAAATTGGATTATCATTCTACTATGAAGCCATTTTAAAAGTATTAAGGGTAATTTTTATAACAAGCTTGACAGGCTTTCTGTTATTTTGGGGAAACTTGCATCTCACTAACTTTTCTACCTCTTTTGTTGACGTTTTCTTAGTGTCAGGAGAATTAAAATGCTAATATGTGGAAAGTTATACTTCATTGAGAGTCAGAATCAGTTAGCCAACGTAAAAGTATAAATGACTAAATCAAATAGTCTCAGATGCAAATCTTCCAGAGCCAGGCTAGGATAATCAAGCATGGGGGATAAGAATTGGAGATTACAAATCCTGTCCAAGTGGGGCAACCCCTGCTCATCTCCAGTAGATGACTGTCATGCAGGATTGTCTGCCCAGTTTGCTGGTTCTTCCTATTTCTGAAAAGAAGCTGGTAATTTGGGTTTGTACGTCAGAAATTTCTGGGCCAAACAAAACCACCCTCGACCACACCTAGAAGGCCAGCAGTTTGCAAATTCTGAAATAAGCTTTCTATTTGGTTGAAGTCAAGGTAATTAAGAAAGTCTGAGGGTTTGGATCTGAAACAGGAGAAAGCGTCATAGACAAGCAAGAAAAGCTTGCTTAAAAATTAAAGGGTAGTCTAACAATATTTGGTTGTGTGGAAGACAAATAGGAGCTGTATATCAAGAATATTATTTTCTTTTTCTTTCTTTCTTTCTTTTTTTTTTTTTTATTTTTTGAGATGGAGTCTTGCTCTGTCACCCAGGCTGGAGTGCAGTGGCTGGATCTCTGCTCACTGCAAGCTCCGCCTCCCGGGTTTACGCCATTCTCCTGCCTCAGCCTCCCGAGTAGCTGGGACTACAGGCACCCGCCACCTCGCCCGGCTAGTTTTTTTGTATTTTTTAGTAGAGACGGGGTTTCACCGTGTTAGCCAGGATGGTCTCGATCTCCTGACTTCGTGATCCGCCCGTCTCGGCCTCCCAAAGTGCTGGGATTACAGGCTTGAGCCACCGCGCCCGGCTATTTTCTTTTTCTTTAAAAAACACTTCTACTGCAAAAGAATTCCATTCTCTGGGTTTCTATGAACCCAGAATACATTGAATATTAGTAGAGGAATGAATTCTCCTTGAAGTAAGTGGGGGCATTGACTGGAACTTAAGAGATCTTTTTCTATAACACAGAGATTTCTTTTTGGTAATGAGATATGATCTTTATTTTTTCTTAAGCTCAACATTTTCTATAACTAGAGCATTGGTTTTCAATTTGTTAATTGCTACCCCTACATTGGAAGTAAAACCAATTTAATAAGTCGTACCACTTAAAAAATGAAATAGTGAATAGAAAATACAAGAGTACATTTATGTGGTAAAGGCAAATATTGTTTCATGAAATGTTTCAATTATGCAGCATATATATGTGTATGTATACTGGGTTGCAAGGTAAAACATTTTTTTTTTTTTTTGGAGACGGAGTCTGGCTCTGTCGCCCAGGCTGGAGTGCAATGGCCGGATCTCAGCTCACTGCAAGCTCCGCCTCCCGGGTTTACGCCATTCTCCTGCCTCAGCCTCCGGAGTAGCTGGGACTACAGGCGCCCGCCACCTTGCCCGGCTAGTTTTTTGTATTTTTTAGTAGAGACGGGGTTTCACCGTGTTAGCCAGGATGGTCTCGATCTCCTGACCTCGTGATCCGCCCATCTCGGCCTCCCAAAGTGCTGGGATTACAGGCTTGAGCCACCGCGCCCGGCCTAGGTAAAACATTTTTAAATTCACTTTGAAAAGTGAATTACAGAGTATGATTCTGCATAGGAAGAAACGTTTTCTGTATTTTTCTCTAAAGATAATTCTCTTCTTCCTTATATGCAGGCTAATAGGACAAAAGGAATTGGCTTTTTGTTAAAATGACCTGATAGGCTTTAGCCCTTGAAAACAGTCTTGGGCTACTGTGACTATAGAAGACATACAGGTTGTAATCTAAGTACTGCATATTCTTCTCTATAATTTACAGTCTTCTGCCTTTGGTTTTTCTTTTTTTTTAAATTACCAGTATTTTAAATTTTCTTTTCCACCAGTCATTTTGAATAAATCATATTATCATCTGTAACTTTTGCCCATCATTTTAGCAGTACCATTATTAGGCAGATTCTATAAATAGAAGGTAATACAATAGGATGAGAAGCATTAACTACAACAACAGGATTGTATATTCACAGTGAAAACCTGTTGTAAAGTGGGGGAACTACTGTGCCCGCTCTTCCTTTTGTCGTTACTTGTTTAGTGATCCCTGTAAATTGATTCTTGAAATCAGCTTTTCTACATGGAATCCTGGTTCTTTTTAGTGGGGAATGGATTGGGAAACCAACTGTGGGTGCTGGGTGTGCCCATCCTGAGCAGTGATACTCCGGTTGCAATGAGCATACCTAGTACCTATACCTTGGTTTTCAAGTATCGTTCTCCTGATTCCAGGACTGGGGCAGGGAAACTAGAAGATAAGCCTGAAATATCGTATGCCAGAGAATAAGGAAGTGCTCACAGGATGACAGGGACATGTCAAAAGGACACAGAAGCTAGCTTGAAGGGGTTACTTCTGGTCAAACCTGGAACAATTTGAACATTAAGATAAATGATAGCAATGGATTGTAAGCACTAAGTAAAATAAGAAACCATTAAATCTATAGTGATGTAAATAAATCAGTGAATAAATTCAAAGTTTAATGAGGAATGGGGTAATTATATAGTCTCAAAGTACCTCTCCACAAAATACTTATAATTACAAGAGGAATAAAGAGTACCTGTATCATGGAGAAACCCACAGATACAACCTTAATCAAATGATCAAGGTAATCAGTAATGGGACAAATCAAAATCATGTACCACCTAATAACGTGTAATAAGAAGAACACAGTATGACTTCTATGATATTTCTGCCAAAGATGCTCCATCTGTATATAATTGTGAGGAAACATCAGAGAAACCCAAGCTGCAGGGCATTCTACAAAATAACTGTCCAGTAGCATTCAAAACATCAAGGCCTTATCAAGGAGAAGAAAATCAAGGAGAGACTGAAATACTGTTTTAGCTTGAAGGAGACTGTAGATGCATGCCAACTACATGTAACCCATAATTCTTAACTGAATCCACTATAAAGGATATTATTGGTACAATTGGTAAAACCTGAATGAGGTCTGCAGATTAGATGGTAGTAATATATCAGTGTTAATTACCTGATAATGATGGTTATTTTGTGGTTATGTAGGAGAAAATTTGTATTTGTAGGAAATCACACTAAAGTGTTGGAGTGCAGGGATGTTAACTTATTCTCAAACAGTTCAGAGAGAATAAAGTTCCTTTTACTTTACCTGCAACTTTTCTGTAAGTTTGAGGTAGCTTTGAAAAGAAAATTTTGACATACAGTTTTTGTAGATTACAAAAGTTTCTATTTTCAGGGCTGTTGCAAAGAAAGTTCATAGTACAATCCAGAAAATTAAGAAGGAGGGGAAGATGTCTGAGTGCTTGTTAAAAGCCATGCTGAATTGTAAAACTTTTGAAGAACTAGAACACGTGGTAAGGAACCCTTTTTATCTTTTAACGTAATACCTGAATATATTGCAATTTGGGTCTTCTTATGATTAAAGAACACCAAGAAATAAAAAGCTAACGTCATTAGCCACCATTATTTAATGCAACAAAATATTCTTTATTCAATAAATATTTATAGAGTGTTTTTTTGTATGCTAGGCACTTGGGTTTACAAAGATGAATAAATACATAGTCTTTGTCTCAAGGAATTTCCAGTCAAGTAGGGAAGGACAGTAGATTATACAAATGTGAAGCTTATCAGAGAGGGCTGAACTAGAGATCCAGATGTGGATGTCTTCAGCCTGTAGTTGTTACATGAAACCATGAGAATGGAAAAACTCACTCAAGAAGGGTTTGTCAGCAGGTCAGGACTGACCACTGGAGGATACCACCTTTTGAAGTGTGGATGGAGGATGGGAGAGCATAAGGAGGTAGGAAAAAATAGAGAAGTATGAGGAGAATCAGGAGATGATGGTGCTCTGGAACAGCAGGGAAGAGAGTTTTAGATGGAGGTTATGATCAGTGGTTATGTGTAGCAGAGAAGTTTGGCAAAATAAGAACTGGAAAAAAATATGTATTTGGTAATTAGGAGATCATCATGGATTTTTGTGATGCCATTTCTAGCAAGGTGTGTGAGAAGAGAAGCCAGATGCTGGTGGGTGTTAGAGTGAGTGGATTAAGAAGTAGAAGAATTGGCTGGATGCAGTGGCTCGTGGCTCATGCCTATAATCCCAGTACTTTGGGAGGCCGAGGTGGGCTGATCACGATGTCAGGAGTTCAAGACCAGCCTGGCCAAGATGGTGAAACCCCGTCGCTACTAAAAATACAAAAATTAGCTGGGCATGGTGGCGGGCGCCTGTAATCCCAGTTACTCAGGAGGCTGAGGCAGAGAATTGCTTGAGCCTGGGAGTTGGAGGTTGCGGTGAGCTGAGATGGCGCCACCGCACTCCAGCCTGGGCTACAGGGCGAGACTCCATCTCAGAAAAAAAAAGAAGTAGAAGTATTGACCAGCTGGGCGTGGTGGCTCATGCCTGTAATCCTAACACTTTGGGAGGCCGAGGCGGGCAGATCACAAGGTCAAGAGATTGAGATCATCCTGGCCAACATGATAAAACCCCATCTCTACTTAAAAAAAAAAAAAAAAAAAGATTAGCTGGACATAGTGGTGCGCACCTGTAGGCCCAGCTACTTGGGAGACATAGGCAGGAGAATCGCTTGAACCTAGGAGGCAGACGTTGCAGTGAGCAGAGATCATGCCACTGCACTCCAGCCTGGTGACAGAGCAAGACTTCTTAAAAAAAGAAAACAAAACAAAGAAGTAGAAGAATTGTGTGTAGAACACTTTTAAAGGAACTTGCTGGAGTTGAGGACTTTGCAGTCCAAGCAATGAGTTTTTAAGATGAGTGAAACCAAGCAACTAATTTAGCATATAGAAAAATATGAAGAATAAGAGAAGGCACTTACCATCTTCTTACAGTAAGCGTTTTCAAATTAGTTTTAATTCATCTCTGAAGGAAGAAGAAAGGATTGAGAAAAGGATTTCTTCAGCATTCTCAGTATGTCTTCTAATTTTGTATCCTAGTTTTAACTTTTGTTTTTTTAAAACTGAATCATATGTTTTCTGCCTTTTCTAGTCTGCTCCATATAAAACTGGGAGCAAAGGGACTAAAGCCCAGAGAGCAAGACAGTTGGGCTTAGAAGGAGCAGCCAGGGCACTGCTTGAGAAACCAGGGGAACTCAGTCTGCTATCATACATTAGGCCTGATGTTAAAGGTACTGGCTTTATTTACAGAGATCAACTTTGTTTCTTTTTTTTTTTTTTTTTAATTTAAAAACGTGTGTTAAAAAAAGTTCTGTCAAGTAATGATTATACAAAAGAATATTACAGTGTATGTAGAATAATTGAAATAAAACAAATCCTGACATACCTATTGAGTAGCCATTCAACTTTTCTCTGTTGATGAAGTGCCTATTCTAGTCTTGCCCGTTTTTCTATTGTATTGTTTTTAAAATGATTATTTTAAAATATTTTTTGTCATTGATATGTGTTGCAAATCTTTTTTTCCCAGTTTGTGACTTGTCTTTTCACTTTCTTTATGGTATCTCTTGATAAATAGGTATTAGTGGAGTTTTATTATAGCTAACCATCTTTTAAGATAATAGCTGTGTTTTCTTTTTAAAGAAATTCCTTCATATCCCAGATTTATAAAGATTCTCCTATATTGTCTATTAAAGCTTTTATTTCTAAAAATTTGTTTACTTGTAAAAGTCATAAATATTCTTTTTTTTTTTTTTTTTTTTTTTGAGACGGAGTCTCGCTGTATGGCCCAGGCTGGAGGGCAGTGGCCCTATCTCAGCTCACTGCAAGCTCCGCCTCCCGGGTTTATGCCATTCTCCTGCCTCAGCCTCCCGAGTAGCTGGGACTACATTAGCTGGGACTACAGGCGCCCGCCACCTCGCCTGGCTAGTTTTTTTTTGTATTTTTTAGTAGAGATGGGGTTTCACCGTGTTAGCCAGGATGGTCTTGATCTCCTGACCTCGTGATCCGCCCGTCTCGGCCTCCCAAAGTGCTGGGATTACAGGCTTGAGCCACTGCGCCCGGCCAATATTCTTTAAAAATGTCAACAGTTTTGACATCCAGGAAGTGTAAAGCAAAGCTCCATTCTCCCACTTCTACTCTAGAAGTAAAGTGTCTTTTTCTGAAATTTCCCTCCAAGTGTATCTTCCTATTTTGTGTGTGTGCATGCACAGAGAATAAGAGAGGGAAGAAGTAAGGGAGAGATATTTCTAAGAAAAACTCAAGGAAAATGACAGTTGATAAATGTCAAGATGCGTTGGTTTTATTGTAAAAATGAGCCTTAGAGTAAAAACTTTGGTTAAGAGTGGCTTTTTCTCAGGAATTCGCTGTTAAGATTGAGTGGGGAGATTCATGTTCTGGTGGTCTCTACTCTCAAAAAATTATTTTTTTAATATTAAGAAATTACATAATTAACATGTGCAACATGTTTTGATATACATGTATTAATACATAGTGAAGTGAGTACTATAGTCAAAGTATTCTATACATGATAAGCAAATTAACATATTCATCTCACATAGTTACCTTATTTTGTGTTAAGAGCACTTAAAATCTGTCTTAGCAAATTTACAGTACACATTACGATGTTATTAACCATAGCCCCCGTGCTGTATGTTAGAACTGTGGTCTTTTTCAGCCTGTGTAGCTACAACTTTGTACCTTTTGACCTACATCTTTCCACCCCCCCCCCCCCTCCCGTTTCTTTTGTCCTCTGTGGATCCCATAGACTGGGACATGTAAATGTCTGTAGGGGGCAGTCTCTGATAACAAAATCCACAGTATGTACTAACCTGTAGAAAATTACAGCATACCATAGCCTGTTTTTATTTTAAATAACCCAGCAAATGTGAATTTTTGATTTAAAAAACTGAGTAGGTGTGTCTGTAAAATCTAGGTATCTCTTCATACCTAAACACACTTACCTTAATGTTTGGAGAAGGGCAATAATGAAAAAGTAAAATAGGAAATTGTGAATTTAGAGATGGGTTTAAATGAGTAAAATTCAAGTTTGTTTAATTTTTAATGTGTATTTATAGTTAGATTTCCAAATGGTTGCAACATTTAATATTTTAATAATAGCTATAGCTTTTTAATAATAGCTATAGACTATAGCTAAGGATTAAGTTAACCACAGTAGGAAACTATCTGTGCCCAGTCATCGTATGTTTTATTAAAATGGAATGTTGAAACTTTCAGAATGTTAGACGCACAAAGGCTTATCGACTGTTTTTATTTTTATTTTTCTCCTTGTGGTTGATTTTCTTTCCTTCTACTTCTCACTACCTTTGGTACCAAGGTCTCTTGAGTTCTCTCATACACTGAGTTCCTACTGGGTAGGTTTTTGATAACCGTATCTCTTTGGATTGTCATACATGGTGATGCTGCTGGAATATATGACAACGGACATTTGGTGATACTTCTTATAAGGTGGATAGTTCAGGGTCTAGCACAGTTACAGTAGTACTGTACTGGCAGACATATCAGGACTTCTGTTTGCTTTACTCCCTCTTTCTTTTACCCCGATCAAAAATGTAGAATTATTATAAGTAAGTCTGTATAAGCTAGGTACTGCTTTTTTTTTTAAAGTTTGATAGAAATGTTTTCTCCTTTTGTCTCCTCCTCCTTTATGTTACACACAATCATGATCACCCTTAATTTTGTTTGTTTTTCTAAAGAACTTTCATAATCCTATCATTCCTGAAAGAAATATTTAAGAAACCAGATAGTTCAGTTTCTTTTTTCCCCAATAGAAGACACTTCTTGCTTGCTTGCCACAGACCAGTAAGCATTTGGTCTGAATCATAAAGCTATACTGTGCCACAAATGTGCTATGTCCTGGGATAGCCAAAATACTACTTTCGTGTCCAAGAGGAAGTAACTGATTGTTCTGTCATATATAAGAAGAGGTAGCTTCAGTGCAGAGAAAGTGAAAAGAAATGTTGGCCTTTCAGTTTTTGTTTACAGGTGTGGAGGTTTGATGATTCTCTAGCTGGAAAGATTTCATTTTAAGGCAAAGGGTATGATTTTCTGGTTCTGTGGACCATATTTCCTCCTTATTTAACTGAGGTGCTAAACTTTTGGAACATCTGTTATCTTTGACTGTTTTAAACCCACAAGTCTATTCTTTTTGATTGGGAAAGGAGCTTTTTCAAAACACAGAAGACTTTCTTTTAAAATTATTTTTCTCCCTGGTTGGACTGAGAATGGAAATGTAATTTGAAGAATGTCCCAAATGACTCTGGTACTTTCTATCTCCCATTGAGAACCACTGCTGTAGAAGTAGCTCAAGGCATTTCCCTAGCGGCAGTTTTTTTTGTTTGTTTTTTTTTTTTTTTTGAGACGGAGTCTCACTTTGTTGCCCATGCTGGAGTGCAGTGGCCGGATCTCAGCTCACTGCAAGCTCCGCCTCCCGGGTTCACGCCATTCTCCTGCCTCAGCCTCCCGAGTAGCTGGGACTATAGGTGCCCGCCACCTCGCCCGGCTAGTATTTTTGTATTTTTTTAGTAGAGACGGGGTTTCACCGTGTTAGCCAGGATGGTCTTGATCTCCTGACCTCGTGATCCGCCCGTCTCGGCCTCCCAAAGTGCTGGGATTACAGGCTTGAGCCACCGCGCCCGGCCGCGGCAGTTTTTTAAAGTTGAATGGGTATCAGAATTATCTGGGACACTCCGTAAAAACACTTCAGTTCCACAGTCTAGGAATTCATAGTTTTAACAAGTACCTGGTATGATTTTATTTTTGGGTCCTTAGACTACACTTTACAACATTTCTCTAGAGCTCTAGCACAATTTTAATTAGATTCATTAATTACATAAGGTTTCAAATTATATTCCCCTCTTATGATGGAGGATTTTCAGAGGCCCTTTCTTATTGCAAGGTCTATAATTTCTTCTGTTCTCTGATTCCATTAATGGTTCTCCCTGTAGGTTCCATCTTTACTACTGACTTATCACCCTGGTGTTGTCATTAAACTTCATGTAATGATGCTCTGAGATACTTGGAACTCCAGGAATTAGTTCTTGTGAATGGTTTTCCTAGATGAAGACTGAGAGAGCTAACACAAGAGCAAATGTTTATTGAGAGCTCTACGTGTTACAGCTGTTTTAAGTCCGTTAGATACACAGTCTTCCATCTTGTAAAGGTAATTTGTTAATGAAAATTCCCTCATAGGAAAGTTTTCTTAAAATGTAAATAGAATTCCTATTAGTTTCATTAGCTACATTTCTTTCTTTAAATTTCTTTAAAATGTAGTTGACCCTTGCCTAATACAGAGATTAGGGGAACAACCCCCAGCCCCCACTCCCTCTTCAAAGTTGAAAATTTAGGTATAACTTTTAACTTCCTAAAAGCTTAACTATTAATAGCCCACTGTTGACCTGAAGCCTTACTGATGACATAAAGATGACACATTTTGTGTGTTATATGTGTTATATACTATATTCTTACAATAAGGTAAACTAGAAAAAAGAAAATGTTAATAAGAAAATTTTAAGGAAGAAAATATATATTTACTGTTTATTAAGTGGAAGTGAATTATCATAAAGGTCTTCATCCTCATTATCACATTGAATAGGCTGATGAGAAAAAGGAGGAGGAGGAGGAGGAGTTCTTTCTGTCTCAGGAATAGCAAAAGCAGAAGAGGTGGAGGAGGTGGAAGGGGTGACGAGAGGCAGGCACCCTTGTTCCAACTTTTATTGTAATTAATCCATGTAGAAGTGGACCTGTGCAGACCGGGTGCAGTGGCTCAAGCCTGTAATCCCAACACTTTGGGAGGCCAAGGTGGGCAGATCTCTTGAGGTCGTGAGTTCGAGACCAGCCTGGCCAACACACTGAAACCCCATCTCTACTAAAAATACAAAAATTAGCCCGGTGTGGTGGTGCGCACCTGTAATCCCTGTTACTTGGGAGGCTGAGGCAGGAGAATTGCTTGAACCCAGGAGGCAGAGGTTGCGGTGAGCCAAGATCGCACCACTGCATTTCAGCCTGGAAGACAGTGAGACTCTATCTCAAAAAAAAAAAAAGTAGACCTGTAACCATGTTGTTTAAAGGTCAGCTGTAAACATAATTACTTATCCTAACACAACCAAACTAGATCTTTTCTATTTATTAATTATGCCGTAATAAATGTCCTCCTATCCTCTTTGGCTTTTGTACCTTATTACTCATTAAAACTTTACTTACAGGAAAACATACATATGATAGGCAGTGCTTGTGTAATTCAAGTTTAGTGCAAAAAGCGTTTCATGCAAATAGAATGATAAAGGCAAAAGAAATGAAACAAAGCAGTGCAAATGATCTCTCTCCGTAAGTCAATATCAGAGAAACCTTGATTTACAAGATTCATTGCTATAAATTAGCAAATCAGAAATGCTTAAAGAGAACTTAATGCCCATCTGTACACAATTTAACTGTGAAGAGGAACAACTGCATGAAAGCTCTAGTTTTGTGCTTTTGAGATTTGTGAAATTCAAATGGGTCGTTGAAAATGTGAATAAATGCCCCATAATCCAAAATAGAAATTGCTTCTAAAGGATAATTTTTTAAACAAATAGAGTACTGTCCCTTTGGTTTTGACTCTATTAATATATATTTCCTATAACATCTTTGATATTTGTAATCACTTTATAAAGAAGGTACGGTTATGATTCCATTTTTATAGGAAACTGAGGTACAGAGAAGTCAAGTAGCTTGCCCAGAGTCTCACAACTGGCAAATGGTAGAACCAGGATTAGACAAGGCAGCTGGCTCCAGAGATGCATTTTTACTGCTGGGCAATATATTAGGTATTATGTCTGTATTATTGCTTTTGGAGACTTGTTTTTGTTACAAAGGGAAGCTAGTATACCGCTACAGTATCTTTCTGTCTTAAGGCTGTCAACTTAAGGTTTTATTTTGACTGGAATTAATTTACTGTGATTTAATTATAGAATTTAAAACCAATCTTATACTTTTTGTTTTTGTTTTCCTTTTTACCCCTCTCCTAAAGGGCTTTCAACGCTTCAGGATATTGAAATAGGAGTGCAGCATATTTTAGCAGACATGATTGCTAAAGACAAAGACACGCTTGACTTCATTCGGAACTTGTGAGTAACTCTTTTATGGAGTTTTCTGCTTTATGGACTCGTGCTGTTAAGGGTCACACAGTTAGTGCTAATACCAATGTTCATTAAAAACTTTGTTTTCAGACCTTTTTTTTTTTTAAGGAGCAGAACTCTTTGTTCAAACAGCATAACCGAAATATATAAAACAGATAAAAGTAAAGTTGTTTTAATTGAATTCTGGGCAGGGAGCCTGGAACTCTGCCTACTCACCCTCCTTACACTGAGGCGTCTCATTGGAGGGGCCTGATGAGTTTAAAAACCATTGCCTTACACAATATATATGAAGAGAGATTCGTGTCCTTTAGAGTGGCATTGCTTTTTAAACATGTTGATTGTGATGTATGCTTAATTTTACTGTATCTCGTTTCTGGTGTTTACCAGTGATTGGCTTAATTTGAGAATGTGTAATATCAGATGTGGGTAAAAGTACTGACCTCCAAATGATTTTTAGCTGTTGAGGGGAGCAGCTTATTTGTGAGATCACAGTCCCAGTTTATCAGATATTAAAGATCTTTGACCTAGAGCCTTCTTGGGCTTATGGGTTTTATGCCTCATTACAAAAACACATTAATTTAAAACCCTATTTTTATATATTTTGTTCTTTTTCTGCTGTGTATCAGTAGAGAAGACACGTTTCTGCCAGAGGTCTGTTCTCCCTCTCTCTCCCTCCACATATCTAGCTGTTTGAGCTGTGCAGAGGAGAGGAAAGGAGATGACCTAGTTGACTACTGTTGCTTGTCAGGGTTTTTTGTTAGTACAAGACAGATAACTTTTCTATTTTCTCAGTGGCCCCAGCAGGAATGAGTTGAAGCAAAATTCTTGCTCAGGTTTTAAAATGTGTTTTTGTAAGTAATTATGCTCCTTAAATTTGGTTCAGTATTATAAATTGTTATTGGAAGCTGTCCTCACACATCCTTTTGTTTCTCTTTTTTTTTTAGTTTTTAATTGACTGTGACTGCCCAACTTAGTGATTAGAAAAGTCTGATATTTAGATCAGAGCTGTTGGTTTGATTTCTACAGAGAGTTTTGATCTTTTGCATAATTGCAGACGGTTTCTGAATTCATTTAGGCATTTTATGGGGAGATTGAGTAGATATATAAATAGATCTGGAGGACTATGCTAGTATCAATAGGCAAAGAGTCCTCTTTTGATGGGGCAGTAATATTGATTTCATAGCAAGGCATCATTAAAAAAACTCACTTGGTAATGGCTTAACTTTTTGGTATCCTTATTTCTATATATTCTTTACTAAAGCACAAATTAATAACTGCTTGTTTTTTGAACACTTGGGTATCTGAACAGGTGCCAGAACAGACATGTTTGTATCCAGTCATCTCTGGCAAAAGTGTCCTCAAAAAAGGTAAATGAGAAAGATGTTGATAAGTTTCTGCTCTACCAGCATTTTTCGTGCAACATAAGAAGCATTCACCATCATCAGGTAAAGAAAGAAACTGCATGTGCATGCTGATATAGTAATAATGATAATATTTTGGATTTGCCTGCTACTTTACTAAGAATTTAAAGAATTTTATGTCAACTGTTTTCTTTTTTCTTTATATAAATTCTTATAATATTGTCATATCCTTGCCACTTCACAAATTGGGAACTAACGACCCAGAGCAGTTAATAAGTGACATTGAGAATTATAGCAGAGCTGACAATATAACATTTTAGGTATCTTGACTTTTTGGCTGGTGATCTTTTTGTTAGACTCTGCTTCCTAGTATCCTTATATTTGTGCTCAATTCTGGATCTCTTTCATGTGAAATACAAATCTGAGATATCTGATTTAGAATAAAGTGTGAGAGGTCTCATTGAGTTATATAAATCATAGTCATTGTACTTCAGTCTTTTAGTTTCATTTTTCAGTTTACTAATTTTTTTTTTCCTAAGTGTAGTCATAGGCTATATCTATGTTGTGGAATGTAGCTTTTAAATTATATAGGGAAAAAAGAGGAGATAAAAACCAAAAATACAGTAATACTGGCATTTATATTTACATATATAGCGACCTTTATCAGTGCTCCTTATTTCTTTGTATGGCTTCAAGTTACTATCTAGTGCCCTTTCATTCCAGTCTTAAGCACTTCCTGTACTATTTCATGTAAGGCAGGTCTGCTAGTGACAAACTTCCTAGTTTTTGTTTTTTCTGGAAAATCTTAATTTCTCCTTTTTAAAAAAAATTGTTTAATTGTGGTAAAATAACCCTTTTTAAAAAAAATTTATGTTTAATTGTGGTAAAATAACCGTAACATAAAATGTACCATCATAACCCATTTTAAGCATATAGTTCAGTAATGGGAAGCATGGTTATATTGTTGTGCCACCAATCTCCAGAAATTTTTTATCTTGCAAAACTGAAACTCTATGTCCATTAAACATTTCCTTCATTTTTTTTTTACAGAGAGTTTTTTAAAATATAAAATTCTTGGTTGATGGTTTTAAATTTTTCCCTTTTAATACTAAATATACCATCCACTCTTATGGTATGGCCTCCATGATTTTTTATGAGGAATCAGGTGTTAAAATTACGATGCCTTATTCATGACAAGTCTCTTCTCTCTTGCTGCATTCAGGATTCTGTGTCTTTATCTTTTGACAGTTTGATTATAATGTGTCTTGTTGTGGGTCTTTCTGAGTTTATCCTACTTGGAGTTTATTGTGATTCTTAGACGTGTAGATTAATGTTTTTCATCAAACTTGAGAAATTCTTCATAATAATTAAAAAAAAAAAATCCTTTCTGCGCCTTTCTCTCCTCTCCTGGGTCTCCCATTATACGTAGAGAGTATGATTGATAGTGTCTCACAGGTCTTGGCCTCTGTTCCTTTGTTTTCTTTATTTTTTTCTTTTTTCTCTGACTGTATATTCCCGTTTGACTTGTCTTCAAGGCTTGTTGATTTGTTCTTCTTATTCAAATTTGCTGTTGAACCCCTGGTACATTTTTTATGTCAGTCATTGTACTTTTCAGCTCTGTAATTTCTATTTGGTTCTTTTTTATAATTTCTAACTCTTATTTTTCTATATGGTTGAAAGATCATTCTCCTGGCTTTCTTTAGGTCTCTGTTCATGATTTTCTTGAATTCAGCATATTTAAGAGAGTTAATTTAAAATCTTTGTTTTGTAAGGTCAATGTCTAAGCTTCCTCATGGACAGTTTTTTTTTTTTTGGTAAAGTCTGGATATGTTGTATATTATAACTTGGTAACTCTGGAAATCAGATTCTCTCCCCTCCCTCGTGTTTGTTGTTGCTGCTTGGTTTGTGGGGTGGTTTGTTCTAGTGACTTTACTAAACTAGTTTTGTAAATTTTTATTCTTTGTTACGTGTGTCCACTGAGGTCTCCCTTGTTAGCTTAGTAACCATCTAGTTATTTAACAGAGATTCCCCTGAATGCCTGGAGCCAAAAACAAAAACAGAAAAAACCCCAAACTCTCTCAGACCTTGCAGATTGGTTCTTTGTTGGGGCACTCCTTCAACACTTAGTGAGGTCATTAACAGCTCTGCCTTAGTCTTTTCTTCCTGTTTGCATAGAGCCCAAAGTTCTTTTAGAGGTGAAAGCTTAAGGTTCCCTCAGATCTTTTCAGAGCATGCACCCTAGCCCTCAGCATGCCCAGGAATTTTAAAAAGCCCCCTTTCCCTCAAATATCTCATTTCCAAGCTTATTTTTCACAGGTTTTTTGGTCTGTGTGTTAGTTGTCCCCTTGTTATCCCTTACCCCTCATGGCTGGTGCTAATATGTTTGCCTTTAAGTACTTTTGACAAAGGCCACCTGGGAGGCTTCTTCTGTCCTGAGTAAGCTCCAAGGCATGCGAAATAAAGGCAAGCCCTTGAGTCAGTTCCTCAGGGACCCACCAGACATCAAAACACACAGCCGTAGTTATTTGAGAATAAGGTCCATATTGCTCCTTCTGATAAGAGCAACCTGCCCTAGGAACGTGGGCTGTCATCTTCAGAGGCCACTGCTGAGCTGGAGACTGGGATAAGTTAAAAGTGCTCTCTTATAGAAATTCTGCAACTTCCTTCTGTAAGTGTTTCTTTCGTTGTTATAAAATTTTTATTAGATTCCATAGTTGTGAAAAAGTTAATTCTGATGGTTTTTGCTACCTTACCTTTGTGGAGGGATGACATTTAGAGTTCCCTACTCCACAATTTTCAGTGATACCACTCCTAACAACATCTTTAAAGTACGCTCCTTGTTCTATTCCAGAGCTGGAGTGTGGACGCTCCTTGTTCTATTCCAGAGCTGGAGATCGCACGCTCCTTGTTCTATTCCAGAGCTGGAGTGTGGCTTTTAACGTTATATAAAGTTTTCTTTATTACCTTGTTTAATGCTTTTTATTCTGAAGTCTGCTTTGGTATGAGGATTGCCTTGCAACCCGTGCTTTCTTAAAGGAAACTGACCCCACTCTTGTTTTAATCTCAGCCCTAGAATTATATTAAATGCTTGCCCTTGGTCCTTTTGCCAGAGCTTTCCAAAGTCTTTAGAGTGAATGAAACTTATTCTGCAGACTAGTGTACAGTCGGTAAACTTTTTCTGTAAAGGTCCAGTGAACAAATATTTAAGGTTTTGTGAGCCAGATGGCTTTTGTTGCAACTACACAACTGCTGTGTAACACAAAAGCAGTCATAGACAATACATAATGAATGAGCACGGTTGTGTTTCAATACAATTTTATTCACAAAAAACAGATGGCAGGCTGGATTTGGCCCATAGGCCATAGTTTGCTAACTTCTACTCTAGTGAAGGATCTGAAGAAGGGTATATGTGTGCAATATTCTGTGAGTTCTTACACATTCAGAATTGTTTTCTGTGGCCTTAAAACTTGAAGGATAGCTTGGCGTGGTATAATCGTTTTTGTTTGCACTTTCTTTCCTTAAGTTTCTTGAACATTTTGCTCTGCTGTTGGCTTCCTTTGTATGTTATGTTTGAGAAATCTGATGCCAGTATAATTCTCTGTCTCCTAGAAATGCAAAGAGATGGGTTCTATGTTGTGTTTTATTTATTCTCTTTATTGGTTTTATAGTTTTTTGAGAAAGGGAGAGGGAGATTTGAAGTTAGGAAACTGCCATTGTTTTTCAAACCTGGAATTTCTCAATAAATAATTTTAAAATTTATTTTTCTTCCTATCTGCATTTTACTGCTATAAAGAGAGAATAATAGAAAAAACTAGTATTCCTTACCTTTCATGTAATACTTAATTTTCATCATTAAGAATGTACTTGTTTGGCATGGTGGCGCATACCTCTAGTCCCAACTACTTAGGAGCCTGAGGCGGGAGGATTGCTTGAAGACGTCTAGAATTTCTGGACTGAAGTGTGCCATTGCCGATTGGGTGTTCACATTAAGTTCAGTATCAGTATGGTGACCCCACAGGAATGGGAGACCACCAGGTTGCCTAAGGAGGGGTGAACTGGCCCAGGTCAGAAAAGGAGCAGGTCAAAACTCCTGTGCTGATCAGTAGTGGGATTGCTCCTGTGAATAGCCACTACCTTCCAGCCTAGGCAACAGTGAGACCTTGCCTCTTAAAAAAATAAAAAAGCAATTGTTTTTCCTTTAAGATGACACAGATGTGAAAAAATTTTGTTATGTTGTAACAAGACATGAAGAGTGTTGGATTATCCCACAAGTATTTCCTGAAAGGTTATTTTATGTTGGGTCCTATTTAGGGTATAGAGGTGACACGGCCCTTGCCCTTTTGAATATTTTAAATGTTTCACTATTATATCTAAAGTTGTCAACTTTATTTTTGTGCATACTATATTTACCACAGCAGGTGAAGTAGTGAAGTACATTCTCTCAATAATTTGAAAGAAAGTATGGTGAAATTTTACATACCTAGTTGTTATAGTCTACTGACACAGGTATAACATAATGAAAAATAACTTTTAACAGTATCAGTGACTAAGTATACTAACATTCCTTTTGCAGAAGTAGTTTTTTTGTCTTATTTTGTCCACCTTTTATGTTTATTTAATTTTATTGCAACTTTGGAAAAACATGAATGCTTTTATTCTGTTAAAACCTAGCCTTCTAATTTCTGCTTGAAAATATTTTATTGGGCTCTGCATTTTAACTGCTGTGTTTAGCACATGTGGCATTCTGAGTTAGTGACTGAATTTAAGATTATGATTGACACAGGCTTCTGGGTGTGGCAGTATTCAGGCCTGGGAAAGCAGAGCATTTTGGAAATGTCAGTTTTGAAAAACAGCACTGCCCTTTTACGAACTTTTTAGTTTATCATGCACAGGCTGGAGTGATGGTATGCTAGGTTACAAAAACAGCTTCCCAATTCCTGTAGTGCTGAGACCTCATATCCCAACTCTGAACCTTACTTTTCAGCCTTTATGTAAGTACCCCAGCACATAGTATCAGAGAATACAGAAATGAATGCAAATGATGAAAGACAGTGTGGTGAAGGAAAATTACTGTGAAACTCTCTCCAAGTACTGTGGGAATAACCATTAATAGCTGCTTAGTAAATTCTTCCAGCTGCGTCTTTTTTTCTTTCTTTTTCAAATTGGTCCTTAGTGTGATCTTTTCTACCACATGAATTTGTAACTCAGTCTTCACATTCTCTCATGGGAGTTTCTGTTCCTTATCTTTATTGGTGTGTATTTTCACTGACATGCAATTTCCTGTGTCTTATACTACCTATTTCCTGTTCAGTGCCACCATCTGCAATAATTTTGCTTTAACCCACTACTCACTTTCAATTCCAGTTTCTGTCCCAAGCTTTATTATTTCTGTTACCTTACTCCCGTCTCCACCATGGGTCTTCCTGTGTGTCAGGATTTTTTGTAAGTTTGACATATTATATTACTAGATATGGTGAAAAAGAGCAAAAATCCTCCAATAATGTATTGTGATATTATGGCATAGTTATATAAATCGGAATTAAATAACTCTCCTCTATATTGTTGTACTCTACTTGAATTAATTTATTAGAGATAATTTCTTGTATGAAGAACTTCTGTTTACTAAGCTGGCACAACCCATGGCAAATACGGAAGTCTCTGCTGAGCTCAAACAAGTTTATTTTGTATTCACAATTTATTTCTTTGTAGATAGTTCTATGCAGTATTATTGAATATATGTTTTGTGTAAGCTTAATGTTTTTTTTTTTCCTTAGACAATATCTTGCTCTTTCACCCAGGCTGGAGTGCAGTGGCAGAATCCCACCTCATTGCAACTTCCACTTTGAGGGTTGAAGGCATTCTCCCACTTCAGCCTCCTGAGGAGCTAGGACTATGGGCGTGCACAAACACACCTGGATGATTTTTGTAGTTTTTGTAGAGTTGGGGTTTCACTATGTTGCCCAGGCTCATCTTGAACATCTGAGCTCGACCAGTCCACCTGCCTCAGCCTGTCAAAGTGCTGGGATTACAAGCATGAGCCACCATACCCAGTCTAAACATTTATTTCTGAGTGATTGTTTTATTTCTGCTGACATTTACTTTAGAAATTTCTCAAGTATATAAGAAAAAGGTCCTCTTTTTTTTTTTTTTTTTTGAGATGGAGTCTTGCTCTGTCACCTGGGCTGGAGTGCAGTGGCCGGATCTCAGCTCACTGCAAGCTCTGCCTCCCGGGTTTATGCCATTCTCCTGCTTCAGCCTCCCGAGTAGCTGGGACTACAGGCACCCGCCACCTCGCCCGGCTAGTTTTTTTGTATTTTTTTAAGTAGAGACGGGGTTTCACTGTGTTAGCCAGGATGGTCTCGATCTCCTGACGTTGTGATCCGCCCATCTCGGCCTCCCAAAAAAGTGCTGGGATTACAGGCTCGAGCCACCGCGCCTGGCCATAAGAAAAAAGTCCTCTATATATTTTCTAAAACTCTGACAATTTGTTTGATATTTAAAATTTTACTCAGTATTTTTAAAATTTAAAGTTAGAAAAAAATATGCTTTTTATCTTTTGACATTCTTTTCAACATGAAGCACAAATTGAGAAATTTTCATAGCAGAATTATTTTCTGGTAACATTAAGTTGAATTATTTTAAGCTTGTTTCGCCACAGATAGGAAGTCTAAGTTTTTGTTAGACATCCTCATGGAAATGTGCTAAAATTGTTAAAATACCAGTTTGTGTCCTGTAAAGGGAGAACTTAGTTTATTAAAACTCCATTCATTAAGAGTAATTGGAAGAAAGCCATTAAGAATTAGTGAAAAATCTGAATACATATTGAAGTGATGTTGTTTCTTTAATTTTTAATATATGATATACATAAGTAGGCCGGGCACGGTGGCTCAAGCCTGTAATCCCAGCACTTTGGGAGGCCGAGACGGGCGGATCATGAGGTCAGGAGATCAAGACCATCCTGGCTAACACGGTGAAACCCCGTCTCTACTAAAAAATACAAAAAACTAGCCGGGCAAGGTGGCGGCGCCTGTAGTCCCAGCTACTCCGGAGGCTGAGGCAGGAGAATGGCTTGAACCTGGGAGGCGGAGCTTGCAGTGAGCTGAGATCCGGCCACAGCACTCCAGCCTGGGTGACAGAGTGAGACTCCGTCTCAAAAAAAAAAAAAGAAAGAAAGAAAAATAAATAAATAAATAAATAAATAAATAAATAAATAAATAAATAAATAAATATGTGTAGACTAGCAAATATTATTTAAGGGAGGCTGTTAACTTGATTAATTACTTGGTTAATTTGTGTTATGATTTGCCATCTTAATAATTGGTATTAAAGAGTGCTTTAAGAAAAGAGTGTTTTAATTTTCTAATAGCTTTATTGAAGTAAAATTCGTATCGCATATAATGCAACCATTAGAACTTTATAAGTTCAGTAGTTTTTCGTAAATTCACTCAGTTGTGTAACCGTTACCACAAGCAATTTTAGGACATTTTTCTCCCAAATATTTCCTTGCGTCAAGCTCAAGGCACCCAACTTTCTATCTCTACAGATTTGTCTGTTCTGGTCTTTCATATAAAGGAATCATACAACATGCAGGTTTCTTTCACTTAGCATAATGATTTCTGAGTTTGTCTGTTATGGTACGTATTAGTATGCCTTTCCTTTTTATTGCTACATAATATTACATTATATGGATTCTCCACATTTTACTTATCCATTCATCAGTAAACGAATACTTCGGTTGTTTCTACTTTTTGGATATTATGAATAATGCTATGAACATTCGTGTCTAAGTTTTTGTGTGGACATATGTTTTTATTTCTCTTGGATATGTACCTAGGAACGTAATTGCTGGGTTATATGGTAGCTTTACGTTTAACCTTTTGAGGATCTGCCATATTATTTTCCAAAGTGGCTATGCCGTTTTTACATTCTCACCAGCAGTTTGTGAAGGTTCCAATTTCTCTACATCCCCACAACATTTATTGTCCATCTTTTTGTGTTTTGATTTGCATTTCTCTAATGATGTTGAGCATCTGTTCATGTACTTATCAGTCATTGGTGTTTAATTTTTGAACAAATACCTCTTCAGATCTTTTGTACATTTTAAATTGGGTTGTGGCCAGGTGTGATGGGTCACGCCTGTAATCCTAACACTTTGGGAAATTGAGGCACGCGGATTGCCTGAGGTCAGGAGTTCGAGACCAGCCTGGCCAACATGGTGAAACCCCTTTCTCTTAAGGAAGTAAATAAATTGGGTTTTGTCTTCTTATTGTTGAACTGTAAGAGTTTTAAATATATTCTAGATACCCTTATGTGACATATGATTTGCAAAAATTTTTATCCCATATTATTCATTTTCTTTTCACTTTTTTGAGACTATTCTTTGAGGCACGAAAACTAAAATTTGTTGAAGTTCAATCTATTTTTTTGTTATTGATTACACTTTTGGTTTTATATCTAAGAAGGCTTTATGACTTGATGTCATAAATGTTTTCTTCTTTTTTAATGGAAATTTTATAGTTTTAGTTCCTATATTAAGGTCTAAGATCACTTTTGAGTTAATTTGTATGTATAGCATGAAGTAGGGGTCTGTCCACTTTTGTTCTTTTGCATGTGGTTAACTCTAGTTATCCCAGATTTATTGAAAAGACTGGCTTTTCTTCATTGAATTTTCTTGGTACCCTTGTTGAAAATCAGTTGACTCTATATGTATAGAGTTATTTCTGGACTCCAGTTCTATTCCATTCTATGTCTATCCTTATGCCAGTCCCCACTGTCTTGATTACTGTGTCTTTGTAGTAACTTTTGAAATTGGGAAGTGGGAATCTTCCAAGTTTATTTTTATTTTTAAAAATTGACTTGACTATACTCAGTCCTTTGAATTACTATATGTGTTTTAAAATTAGTTCGCCAATTTCCACAAAAGATGCCAATTGGGATTTGATAGAGATTTCACTGAATTTGTAAATCAGCTTGGGGAGTATTGCCATCTTAGCAATATTAGGCCTTCTGATCCATGAACATGGGATGTCTATTTATTTAGATCTTCTTTAATTTCTTTCAACAATGTTTTGTAGTTTGCAGAGTACAGTTGTTCCTTGGTATATAGAGGAGATTGATTCCAGGATCCCTGCATATGCCCAAATCTATGTATATGCAAGTCCCAGAGTTGGCCCTGCAGAACCCATGTATATGAAAAATCAGCTCTCCTTATACATGGGTTTCAGATTCTGCAATTACTGTATTTTCAATCCCTGTTTGGTTGAAAAAATTCTGCATATATATAAGTCAGCACATGCAATTCAAACCTGTATTGTTCAAAGGTCAACCATTTAAGTTTTGAACTTTTTTTGTTAAATTTATTCCTAAGTATTTTATTCCTTTTGTTGGTATCATAAATGGAATTAAAAAAAATATTTTCAGAATGTTTATTGCTTGTATGTAGAAATTAATTTTATATGTTGAGCTTGTGTTTTGCAACTTTGCTGAACTCTTTATTAGTTCTAATAGTTTTGTAGTGAATTGCTTAGAATTTTCTATATATAAGATCATGTTAGCTGCAAATAGAGAAAGTTTTATACCTTCTTTTCCAATATAGATGGCCTCCCTTCCTTTTTCCTGGCTAGAACCTTCAGTACAATGTTGTGAGAGTGGACACACTTGTCTTGTTTCTGGTCTTTGATCAGTAAATATGATGTTAGCTGTGAGATTTCTGTGCACATGCCCTTTCTCACATTGAAGAACTTTCCTTATATTTCCAAGTTTGTTGAGTGTTTTTTATCATGAAGGGCTACCTGATTCTGTCAGATATTTTTCCACATCTATTGAGATGATCTTAGGATTTTTGTTATTTATTCTATTGATATAATGTGTTAGGTTAATTGATTTTTTTCAATGTTAAATCAACAGGGCATTCCTGGAATAGATTCTAGTTGATCTTGGTGTATAATCCTTATATGTTTCTGGATGTGATTTGCTAGTGCTTTACTGAGGATTTTTACATCTGTATTCATAAGAGATACTGGTTTGTAGTTTTCTTGTGAAGTCTTGTCTGGTTTTTGTATCAGAGTAATACTGGCCTCATAGAAATATTTGGGAAGCTTTTCCTTCTCTAATATCTTTTGGAATGTTTGTGAAGAATGGATATTGATTCTTTTAAAAATGTTTGGTAGAATTCAGTGGTGGTGCCATCTGGGCCTGGACATTTATTTGTGGGAAATTTTCAAATTACTAATTCAGTGTCCTTACTTTTTATAGGTCTGTTCAGATTTTCTGTTTCTTTTTGGTTTGTTTTTGGTAGTTTGTGTCTTTTTAGGAATTTGTCCATTTTATCTTAGTTGTCTAATTTGTTACACAGTTGCTCATGGTATCTCTTATAATCTTTTTTATTTCTATAAGGTCCTTAGTAGTGGCCTCTCTTTTGTTCCTGATTTTGGTATTTGAGTGTTTCCTGTTGTTTTTCTTGATTAGTCTAGCGAAAGATCTGTCAATTTTGTTGATATCTTTAAAGAACCAATTTATGGTTTTGTTGATATTTATTGCTTTTCTATTCTCTATTTTATTTTTACCCTATTATGTATTATTTTCTTTTGCTTGCTTTGGTTTTGTTTGTACTTCTTTATGGAGTGTTTTAAATGTGTTTTAAGACAGTCATACTTTTAATGTTTTAATTAAGAGCATGGACAGGTCTGAGTTTAAATTCTTTTTTTGCTACTTGCTAGCTTTGTGATTTGGAACAAGTTTCAGAAAAATTATTATATTAAATGAAGATAATACACACATCACTGGTGACTCTAAGGATTACTTGAGATAGTATATTTAAAGTGCTTAGATGGGCTCTACAATTAGTAATGCTCAATGGATGGTAACAATTTGTAGCTACTAAATATTGCACCTAGGATTTTACATGTTTGTATTTATCTTAGCACGGGTTATCTTTTCAAATTATAAAAAGTATACCCTTCCAACTCCAGATGATCAAAAGTTTTTAACTAGTAGAATCTGCAATGAGATTTTTAGATCATCAAAGTTTCTTCTTGTACATGTGATAAGCAGGCTTTGTATCTGCATTTTGTTTTCTAAGAGCATGTTAGGATTTTCCTTATGAGGGAGGTATGTTACTTGAAAAAAGTGTAAAGTAAATGATTATTTTAAAATGTATTCTTGGTAAATAAATGAGTAAAAAATTCATATAGCTGTCAGCTACATAGCTGCCTGATTTGTTTCATATATTTTGTGGATTATTAGTCTTTGCCTTATGTTTGCACTCAGATTCTGGCAATTAACCGTGGAGAAAATTTGAAGGTACTGACGGTTAAGGTCAATATTTCTGATGGAGTGAAGGATGAATTCTGTAGGTGGTGCATCCAAAACAGGTCTGTTTACAGATATTTACAGAATTTTCTTTCTTTCTTTTCTGAAATATGATACTGATATCTATATGTACTGATATGTAAAGATGTCCATTATGTAAAAATTATTAAAAAGCCAGTGACAGGCTAGGTGTGGTGACTCACGCCTGTAATCCCAGCACTTTGGGAGACCGAGGGGGGTGGATCATGAGGTCAGGAGTTCAAGATCAGCCTGGCCAAGATGATGAAACCCCGTCTCTACTAAAAATGCAAAAACAAAAAATTAGCCAGGTGTGGTGGCGCGTGCCTGTAATCCCAGCTACTCAGGAGGCTGAGGCAGAGAATTGCTTGAACCCGGGAGGCTGAGGTTGCAGTGAGCTGAGGTTGCGCCACTGCACTCCAGCCTGGGCGACAGAGCAAGATTCTGTCACAGAAAAAAAAAAAAAATGCCAATGACAGACAAGGTAAATAGTGTCCCTTTTGCAGTAAAATAATAATAATAATAATGATAATAAGTATGTGTGTCAGGCATGTTTAAATAGAGAATATCCAGGAAGGTGTATGAGGAATTTTTGATACTGATTGTCTCTGTGGAGAAGAACTTTTTTACTTCATTACTTTTCTGTACTATTTGAAACTTTTGTAAGATCATCTTTTCCCTTGCAAAAATAAACAAAGATATACTGTATGTATCATATCTGAAGTGTTTAGCTCTTTAAGGATGGTGGAAACAAAAAAATAACTTATTGGATATTACAATATAAATCTCTAAGCATTCTGTATGTGGGAATAGATGTTGCACATTAAGGATGATTGAAAGAAACATTAAATTTTTTAGATATTTTAAGGAAATGTCTAAGCTTATGTAATTTTTTATTACCCTTTTTATTTGTTAAGGAGCCTTTTAAAATAGCATCATGTTTGTATAATACTTTTTACTTTTAGTTTCAATTTTTCAGAGTGTAATTGATCCTCACGACAATCTATTTAGTTGGTAGAGCAGATTTTATAGCCATCATTTAGCCAGTGAGAAAACTGATACAAAGAGGTAAGTAAAGTGGCTTCCTAGCAGCTAGGAGATGTAAATTTTGATAAAGTTCATCACCAGCTGGCTCTGTGTAACTTTAGAATAGAGAAATTGCTAGGAATGATACTTAAAAAGTTAGATGAATTGTTCTTTGAGAGTAAGTATCATGGATTTTAGAAATCAGTTATCTCATTCAACAAAACTGTTTTGTTAATTCATTAAAAGCCATGAAGGATCAACTTGCTTAACAACCAAATACTACTAACTAAGCAACCATTAAGTAAAACAACAATCTAAATGTTAATCAACAGGTAAATTGCTTAAGCCAATTATGTTATGTCCATATGGTGGAATTCTGTGCAGCCATTTTGAAAAAGTGGAAATAGAGCTGAAGTTGAAGTATGAACATGTCTTATTAAGTTAAAAAGACAATTTACAATTAGCATTTATTTATAGTATGATTTCATTAGAGGCAAATAAATGTCTTTGTATTACTTGTATATGTTTTCCTATATAGTTGTCTTGTCTTTTTTCTTTTTCTCTTTTTGAGAGACAGAGTTTCACTGTGTTGTGTAGGCTGGAGCACACAGGTGCTATCATAGCTCACTACAGCCTCAGTCTCCCAGACTCCAGTGTTTCTCCCACTTTAGTCTCCTGTGTAGCTGGGACCATAGGTGCGCACCACTGGCTAAACTGATATTTTTTTCTAAAGAGATGAGGTCTTGCCATGCTGCTGTGTTGCCCAGGCTGGTCTTGAACTCCTGGGCTCAAGCGGCCCTTCTACCTGAGCCTCCCAAAATGCTGGCATGATAGGCATGACCCACCATGCCTGGCTAGTTGTCATTTTTTATGAATGCTTATTTTCTTTATAAATAAGCAAATAAATTCCAATGAAAGGAAAGAGAAAATGTATGCCTAAAAGAAATCCTAGATTTAAAAAATCAGAAAATTAGATAAGATATGATAAAACTGTAAGATAGTTTCATAGAGGAAACTCCTAAGAAGTAGATATATTTGAGTTTGAATTCCAGTTGTATTACTTTCTACCTCTGCACCTATGGGCTTGTTACTTAATATCTTTCTCAGTTTTGTCTGTCCTTAAAATGGTAATACTTTCCTTATAGATTTGAGAGAATTAAGTGATAATCTATGTAACTGTGTAGCACAATGCCTGGTGAAGAACAGGCCTTTGTTGGTATTTGTTATTACAAAGTAGTGGATTATTGTGCTAATTCTTTTTAGAAATGTTTTAGTAAATCACAGTAAGTTGAAGACAACTTCTGGCTTATTTTTCTGTAAATATTCATAATACTCAGTATCAGAGTCAGTCCTCAATAGTTAAAGAAAAATATGCTTTTAAGCTATTTATTATCTTTAGACTAAGTAAATGTCAAGGAATTTTTTTTACAGTGATTTATTTTTCTATGACTTACTTTTATTTAGTTCTCCAATTGAAAAATTTGTAATATTATGTAGCCTACAATGTAACATGTTACATCATTATGGCATAGTAATATAATTTTCAGTCAGGTTTGGAAGTTTTTCTTTTTCTTTTTTTCTTTTCTTTTTTGAGACAGGGTCTCACTCTGTCGCTCATGCCGGAGTGCAGTGGCATGATCTTGGGTCACTGCAGCCTCGACTTCCCAGGCTCAAGCTGTCCTCTCACCTGAGCCTCCCAAGTAGCTGGGACTACAAGTGCGTACCACCACACCCAGCTAAATTTTTCTTTGTTGTAGAGACAGGGGTTTTGCCATATTTCCCAGGCTGGTCTCAAACTCCTGAGCTCAAGTGATCCACCCCCCTCTGCCTCCCAAAGTACTGGGAGTATAGGCATAAGCCACCGTGCCTGGCCTGAAACTTTTTCTTAATTTAGATAATTCCAAGAGCTGAAATACTTTTCTAGGACCTAAAGAATTATACTCAAAGAACTTTTTTTTTTTTTCCCATTAAACATGTGTGAATGACTACCGAAGTGCTTACTTGATGAATCTTCCTGTTCCTTTTATTACTCTCTTTTTCCCTATTTCTTCCACCCTCTTCTGTATGTACTCATCCATTCAGGTTATGTGCTAGATTTTGGAGATTCACCTGTAAATTAGACAGATAAACTGCTTGTCCATGATGACAACGTAGTTTCATGAGAACAACACTGAGAAAATCATTAAGAGTATGTTGAGGTTATGAAGGAAAAGTGCAGTAAGAAGAAGAAGAAAAGTGCTTGTAATAGAACCCTGAATAGTGTGGACTTGACATCTAGCCTAGGTCGGAGATAGAAGGAGAAGGAAGAGAAGTGACATGGAATGAAGATTGAGATGTTGACACAGGTTAGATCCTAATACATAGCTTTCAGGTATGCTAAAGACTTTTTTCTTTTAAGGATGGTGGGAAGCCAATACAGATTTTAAATACAGGAGTGTGTGATGATCAGATTGCATTTTAAGATCAATCAGGCCACAGTGTAGATAATTATTTGGAAGGAATCAAGAGTAGATATGGGACAAGAGATTATCGTAGCTTAGACTAGGGTGGTAGCAATAGGGAATAAGTAGACAGATCTGGGCAATATTTAGGAGGTAGACGGGGGCAGGACAAGGTATCTGATTAAATGGTGGGTGGATTGGTTAGGGAGAGGTGAAGTGAAGCATAAAATTTGTGTAGCGGCTTGGCGTGGTGGCTCACGCCTATAATCCCAGCACTTTGGGAGGCCAAAGTGGGAGGATCACCTGAGATCAGGAGTTCAAGACTTCGAGACCAGTCTGACCAACATGGTGAAACCCTGTATCTACACAAAATACAAAAATTAACCAGGCATGATGGTGCATGCGTGTAACCCCAGCTACTCGGAGGCTGAGGCAGGAGAATTGCTTGAACCCGGGAGGTGGATGTTCAGTGAGCCGAGATTGTTCTGTTGCACTCCAGCCTGGGCAACAAGAGTGGAACTCTATCTCAAAAAAAAAAAAAAAAAAAAAAAAATTTGTGTGGCTTGAACAATAAGGTAGATGATATAGTTACTATCAAACTATAAATATATTAAGAACTATGTAATAGGGCAAATAATGATTTTAATGGCAATCTTGTTATTACATAAGTTAATTAGCATAACAAGGAAGAATTTAATGCTCATGTATTAGTATTGAAACTAATATTTAGGTCCAAATTCAGCAACTGAACAATTCCTCATTTGGAATTGTATGTTACTAGTACAAGGTAAGTATGAAGAGGATTTCTAAGCTTTTTAGATGCTGAAATAGTTGCTGTGTTTGTGAGAACCTCAGAAATTTAAGTTTCTGCATTTGCTCTTTAAATGAAAACATATCTAAGGAAAACTTTTTTAAAAAATTAAGAAAACTTCTTTATAGAGACATTATCTCACTATGTTACTCAGGCTGGTCTCAAACTCCTGGGCTTAAACAGTCCTTCTGCCTCAGCCCTCACATTAGCTGGGACAACAGGCACACACAACCACACCTGGCTTCAGAACTTGTCTTTTTGAGTTTGCATATTTTTGTGTCTTTGACTTGATAAGTTAATTTTTGTTCTCTAAAATTGTGCTGCTGTTTTTCGTCTAGATTTAAGGGAAACTGTCTCTCTTTCAAATGTGGAAAAAAGCACAGTGGAGAGAGCCTATCTTTATCTGACATATCTGAAGTGGGGAGAGCATATTTCTTTGCCAAAGTAGAGAATATTTCTTTGGAGGAGTTTGTGATCCCTCACCTCAATTTTTGTGTTTCATTGTATGCAACATACATAGCATGTGTTTTGCAGTGTACAATTTGGTTTAAGTGAGTCTTCCTTAGTTTTATTCAGATGTATTTAACTATTGAATTAGAGGAAGAATCAAGTTTTGAGATGACATCCTGTAAGGCAAACCCATCATATTTTCTTTAAGTTTAAAGATTTAAGTAACAGGGTTTGTGAATTCACTATACTATTTCAGGTCCCTTATTATGCTAAGTGCTTTCAATAAATGCCAGGAAGCCGGTGAAGGGCAGGAATTGTTTTGGTGTAAGGAGCAAAAAGGAGTTGCTATAATGTAAGAAATGAAAAAGCTGTTCTCTTTCAGGGCTGGGTCTGGCGGTCTAAAGTTCAACTGAGTGGGTATAATCAAGGCATCCTCAAGTATTAAATAGACCCACAGCTCTCTGTTCAGGAAGGGGAGGAGAGCAGTCCAAGCCAAGGGAGGATCTTGAGACTTGAAGAAGACTACTGGGGGTTTGAGAGGGTATGGGTAGGTGATATTTAAGATTTCTGGCTTTTTCCTGCAAGCAGTGGCTTAAAGGGAATGCCCCTAGGAGACAAATCAGATACATACGTTAAAAAAAATTGCTCCACTAGAGTCTTCCTGCCTCTAAGGACTGTCTAGCATATTGTTCCATGATTCAGGACTGTGTTCTCTCTCCTACCTGGTCAAACTCTATAGCTTTGTGTATAAGACCCTTTATGATCTAGTCACTGCCACATTTTCTACCCTCATCTTCCCTTCTGTTGATCTTGCCACTTTATTTCCTAGAAGCACTAACCTTATAGTTACTTCAATTTACCATGCTTTTTCATGCCTCTGAGCTTTTACATATGCTATGATTTCTTCCCAGAATGCTCTTACTCTTTTTTCTTGCTTAGTAAACTACAATTCATTAAAAAAATGAAAAAAAACTTTTTCATTAAAAAGTTTCTTTTGGGAAGTCTTTCTTGACATTGGATTCCCCAAATTAATAATAATAGCAGCGGCAGCAAGACTTGCATAGAATGTATCTGGCACCATTATAAGTCCCTTGCATATATTAACTCACAACAATTCAATGAAGTAAACTATTATTACTCCCGTGTTACTGATGAAGAAATAGTAGCACAGATATACTTAAGTAAATCCACCATGAAAGTAGAGCAAGGCCAGACATGGTGGCTCACACCTATAATCCCAGCACTTTGGGAGGCCAAAGCAGGTAAATCACTTGAGGTCAGCAGTTCCAGACTGGCCTGGACAAAATGGTGAAACCTTGTCTCTACTAAAAATACAAAAATTAGCTGGGCGGGGTGGTGCGCATCTGTAGTCCCAGCTACTCTGGAGGCTGAGGCAGAATGGCTTGAACCTGGGCGGTGGAGGTTGCAGTGAGCCGAGATGGTGCCACTGCACTCCAGCCTGGGTGACAGAGTGAGGTGAGACTCTGTCTCAACTGTCTCAAAAAAAAAAAAAAAAAAAAAAAGTCATAGAGCAGAACAGATCATACTTTTAACTAGTGTATTATACTGCTGTTTGCTGTCACTTCTGCTTTTGAGCTCTTCATATCTTTAACATTTATTTCTACTTTTACATTTATTGTGCCATACATTTTTAAAATATTTGTTTCATTGAAAAAAGGTGTGTTTGTTGAATTCATGCCTTTTTTCAATGGAGTAGAGAAATCCTACTCCTCTGTATCCCTAATTCCTTCAGGCAAATGTTACAGTAGGGAGCAGCAGGGATTTAGGTGGAAGGAAGGATGTATCCTGCCTAAAAGCACTTTCACTAAAATTTAAAAATTATATGACACTTTCTATGGAAGAGATTCAATTAGTTGCTATTATGCAATCTTTGGAATAAAATATTGTAAGTGCTTAAATGTTTGTTCAGTGAAATTTAGTTCATTTCCTAGCCTAAGATAAGTAAAGGGGATGAGAGTACCCTTAAGGTAATTTTAATTAATATTTTGTTAATGGTTTTCATTCAAGAGGGCAAGGGCAGAGATGCTATAGATGGATGAAACAGAGTAGATAGTATCATAGGACCAACAGATTTGTATGCCCACTGTGCAGTAACAGACTAATACACCAAGACAGCAGGATTCGTAGCAGAGAAAAGAGATTAATGGGCCAGGTGAGGTAGCTCACGCTTGTAATCCCAGCACTTTGAGAGGCTGAGGTGGGTGGATCACGAGGTCAGGAGATTGAGACCATCCTGGCTAACATGGTGAAACCCCATCTTTATTAAAAATACAATAACAAAAAATTAGCCGGGTATGGTGGCGGGCACCTATAGTCCCAGCTACTCAGGAGGCTGAGGCAGGAGAATGGCATGAACCTGGGAGGTGGAGGTTGCAGTGAGCCAGGATCACATGACTGCATTCCAGCCTGGGTGACAGAGTGGGACTCCATCTCAAAAAAAAAAAAAAAAAAAAAAAATGGGTTTAATGATTGCAGGGCACTGAGTGAGGAGATGGGAGGAGGTCTTGAAATCCATTTCCTCAAAAAGTTCTGGGCTGGGTTTTTTTTGTTTTGTTTTGTTTTTGTTTTTAAGAAAGGGTCTCTGTTGCTCAGCTGGAGTGTAGTGGTGCAATCATGGCTTGCTACAGCCTGAACCTCCTGGGCTCAAGCGATCCTCCTGCTTCAGCTTTCTAAGTAGCTGGGACTACAGGCATACACCACCACATCCAGCTAAATTTTTATTTTTTGTAGAGACAGGGTCTGGCTATGTTGCCCAGACTGGTCTTGAACTCCAGGTGATCCTCCCACTTTGGCCTCTGGGAGGCCATATTCTGGGATTACAGATGTGAGTTACTGTGCCCAGCCTGGGCTAGGATTTTAAAGGGGATCATGGAGGGCAAGGAACCGGAAAATTGTGGTCGTTGATTGGTTGGGGTGAGGGGGATAAAATCATCAGGATATGGAAACTGTACTCTTTGGTGAGTCAGCTTCTTGGTGGTGGGTCTTTCATACTAGCTGATGTCAGTGGTTTCTTTGGTACACAGGACCTGAAAGAGTATTCAAATGGAAAACTTAACATTTCATAATGTTCAAGTTGTTACCTATAGAGCAGTTAAGGGAAGCTATAATCTAGTAACAGGGTCTGTGTAATTCTAGGACAGTAGGCACCAAACAACTATGAGGAAGCAGGTCAGAGAGTGAGCTGACCTCATGATTAATGTTGAATGTGCTACCAGCTTGGTTTCTTTTCATTTCTAGCCCTCCCTTCTTTCCTGATTAATTTTATAAGGTTTATAGGGACAATTTCAGTGAGGCTACATTTGTCCTTTTAGCTTGTGCTTTTTCTCTTCTATTCTTTCTCCAGTGTCCATTAACAGTTGGTTCTGTGGCATTTATATTCCTCATTACATATGCAGATGCTGCCTGGTAGAGCACTGTGGCCTGAGCAATAGAGTAAGTGCTACTCAAAAATGGCAAGAGGCAAGGGTTAAAACAGAATTTCTGCTTTGCTCAGTCTATTTTAACTCTCAGAAAAAGACAAAGAAAGGGGAAAAAAAGGATACAGTAGCTGTCTTAGCTTGGACTACCATAACAAAATACCATAGACTATGTGGCTTCAACAAGAGAAATGTGTTTTCTCATACTTCTGGAGGCTGAGAAGTCCAAGATCAAAATGCCAGCTGATTCATTTTCTGGTGAGGGCTTCCCTCCTGGTTTGTAGACAGCTGCGTTCTTCCTGTGTCCTCACATGGTTGAGAAAGAGAGAGAGCAAGCTCTCTGTTACCTCTTCTTATCAGGGCACTAATTCCATCATGAGATCCCCAACCTTATGATTTCATCTAAACCTGATTATCCCCCAAAGGCCCCATCTTCAAGGTATGGATCTGGGGAGGGACACAATTCAGTCTGTAGCAGTGTTGTAGTAATTTTTTGGTACCTTTCTTGTATCTTAAGATTTTGGCCATTATTAATAATGCTTTGGAGACCCTTTACTGAAGAGGAAGTTTTTTCCTTGTTTTATATCTGACCATAGATAGTTACTAGGATTTTTAAAATAAAAACTCCAGATGTCATAGTAATAATTTCCAGATACCACAGCCTTTCCTCACGGATTATGTTACTTTGACTTCAATAAGGGTTTTACCCCCTTCTGTATTCCACCTCCCTTCTTTTTGGGAGCCCTTTTATGGCCTTATTTATTGTTGCATCAATTTTAGTGTGGGCTTTTCTGTTTTGCAGGTGGAGACCACGTGGCTTTGCAAGGCCAGAGTTAATGAAGATCTTACGTGATTCACTGAATGATTCCTTTAAACGCCTTATTTATCCTCTTCTCTGTAGAGAATTCAGGTATATATCTTGTCTTGTTTAATTTTGTGTACTGCTTATTATTATATGGTACTAGTCCCACTACAGTGTGTAGCAAATATATGTTGATTGATTAACCAATTGAAAAAATTTAGTCTGCATCACAAAGTGTTAAAGTTAAGGCTTGATTTCAATCTGTAGATGCTTTCACATGCATAGATCATAAAAATAGTTCTTAATTATGATACATTTTTCAAATCTTGACCACATAATGTGCACCCCTTGAAATCCTGCGATACTAGTCTTGCAATTTGACAACCAAGCTAAACAAGTGGTTTTATTGATTAGAAATTTGGCTTGGAAGAGGCAAACTGAGAAGTTAATGGAGAAGTTAGTTGGAGGCAGTTTTTAGAGGTAAGAGAGCCAAAGAAAGCATAAGGAAATATCAGTAGGGTACATGATGAGTCAATTACTTTGTTTTTAACTCCAAATGGGAGTTATTTGGATGAAAAATTATCATCAATGATAAATATTAGGAGATTATTAAAATGGCAATGTGAATGGACTAATAGAAGGACTAAGTAATAAAGATGAAAACTGCAAAAGAGGTGGGGTTTAGAATTGTTTAGAGGACAGAAGATGGAAAGAAAAGAAATGTAGGGAGGCAAAACTCCTCTTTCTTGCTTCTCTGTAACCCTTGTTTTTGTACCCAATCTTTAGAAACTAGACATTCCCTAATACATTCCTTCCAAAGTATTATAGATTGTCTTCATTCTCATTTATTTGTAAGTTTCAGCAAGGGCGACTTGAGAACTGTAGTTTTGTAGCCATCCCTCCAACCTCTCTAGAATTTTTAGCAGCCTATGTAGGGCTTGTTTCTCTCTTGCTGGACTTGACCATTGAGTTAAGATTGGTTCAGAGCAAGGAATGAGCAGGTACTATTAAAAAAGACACATAGTCCTGTTGTCCAATTTATTTTTACCAAAGTCATTTAATCTCTTGTTACATCCATGTTAGCCTAGATGTAGCCTAAAAATATTGTTCCTTTTAGAATTGTATTTCATTTCAAGCTGTCTAACATCTCATGCTTTTGAGAGCTAGGGCATACACTTTAAAAATTAGGAATTTGGTTCTTCCTGAAGGAAAATTTGTTATTTAGAATATCAATTTCTTTTTGTATGTTTTTCTTTTTATTGGTTTCTCATGTTGCTTATGTCTAGTGGCACTTTTGACATTTTTCGCATATATTTTTGATTTGAGTAACTTCACTGCATGTGGAATAATTTCATTAAGGTTTAATGTAAACAGTTTGATGTGGGATAATTTAATGTATAAACCTTTTCTGAATTCTATTAGCAGTAGATAAGCAAGAGTACTTTCTTTTTCTTTTTCTAAAATGCCCGTAAAGTAATATAACTTATTTCAGTTTATAAGTTAGTTTGCAGGTATTATCTACAGATATGCCTCCTGATAGGAATACTTACCTGAATAACAATTAAAGAGGAGGAAACTCCCACTTGGTTTGTTTTTTAGACTATTTTATTTTGCAGTCACTTAATTTGGTTGACTGTATACTATGCATAGCCTACTTCTGCATATCTTATTCCCATGACTGTCATGATCATTCATCCATGTGCCATTTTTCACATCTACCTCTGTCATCAGTTCTACATTGTCAGTTACAAAGTGCTATCTCTTTTGCCATCTTTTATTGTAACTTGAATTTTTCCTCCCCTTTATCTCCATGGTGACTTTTAATTGAGGACATCATTTTTTGTCTGGATTACTGAACAAGCGTCATAGATGATCTTGGTCTTCTGTCTTGTCTTTTCCGGTGCATATTACAAATCGCCCTTTCAAAATTCTCATCTCATGATTTCATGCTTGTATACTTCTTTCAGCTGATCTTGTTTGTCTCCAGGATAGAATCCAAGCTCTTGAGAAGAACATGCATGACCCTTTGTGATCTGTTTTTTTCTTGCCTCTACTTCTGTCTCGCTGTTTCTTTTTACTTTAGCATACGAAATTACTTGCTGTTTCTATAATAAGCCGTGAGCCTTTACATACGCTGTTTCCGTTGTCTGGGGTATTTTCTCCCTGCCCACTGTCCCTACTTTTGTTTCCATCCCATGTGACATTCAAATGTGTGTACACTCTCTTTCTCACATATACACATATTTATAATCATGGGTTTTATATACAGTAGAGAGCAGATAGAGAGGTAATGTAGGTATGATAAACTTACAAGACTTGCTTCAGAATTGCTTGTGCTATCATATATTACTGTGATTAGTGAAAATAGAGTCAATGTAATTTTTGTACATTTTTCTCTTAAGTTATATTGTTATAATAATTTATCCTTTGAGAAATAATTGTACAAAATGAATGCTCCTTTTCTGAAAGAAAATTTGGGTGAATGAAAAACCTTTTCTTCTATTTCTAAAGAGCCAAACTAACATCAGATGCAGAGAAGGAATCAGTAATGATGTTTGGACGGAACCTTCGTCAGCTCCTTTTAACAAGCCCTGTTCCAGGGCGCACCTTAATGGGAGTGGATCCTGGTTATAAACATGGTTGCAAATTGGCTATAATTTCTCCTACCAGTAAGTTGTCTTGCAGTTTTCCATATAAAAGTTGTTTGGTTGGTTATAAGTTTCACTTCATACATTTCATGAGGATTTGGAAATAATGTTAATCTTTAAGACTTAGAAAGTGGTTTTCTCACATATGGGGGTGTTGGGAACCAGATAATCAAACTTCATTTTTCTCTCATTTGTTCATCAAACCCGTCAATATACAACTATCATTTATATGCTTCCTATGCCTCAGTAGAGATATTGAGGATTAATTAGGCTCAAACTTGAACTCTATTAATTTCCATCAGATTCTATTATTGTGATGCATTTGTATATGATGCATTTTAATTCTGTATATATTTTGAATACCAAAAGACATTTTTATTGTTTAGCCCAGTCAGTATTTTTTTCCTATTTACTTACATTTTCACTGATATTCATTTCTTTTGCGTTTCTGTGCTTCCATTTGAGATTATTTTCTTTCTGCCTAAAGAACTCTATGCTATTACTTTTAATGAGACACATTGTCTTAGTTTTAGTTTGTCTGAAAACATCTCTGTTTTGCCTTCATTTTTGAAGAATATTTTTTGCTTGGTGTAGAATTCAAGATTGGCAGTACTTTCAGTATTTTAAATATGTCATTTTTTTGTTTTTGACTACTGTAATTTTTGTTGAGAAGTCAGCCAAACTTATTATTGTTCCTTTGAAGGTCATATGCCTTTTTCCTCTGGCTGCTAAGATTTTCTCTTTGTGTTTTTCAGTTTTCTTATGATGTGCTTCAGTGTGTGTGTATGTGTGGGTTTTCTTGTCTTTTCTTTTTTGCATGAATTCCACTTAGGATTTGTGGAGCTCCTAGCATCTCTTTCTGGAACTCCAATTACATACGTATTATACCTTCCAGTTTCTTCTCTCCTTTTTGTTTATTTTCTGTTGATCATCTAAGTTAATTAATCCTCTATTCAGCTATTGTCTGATTTGTTACTAAAACCATCTACTGAGTTCAAGTGATTGGTTTTTCAGTTTTAGAATTTCCATTTGATACTTTAAAAAATAGGTTATAGCTCCCTATGAACTTCTTTATTTCTAATTTTTTGATCTTTTAACTTCTTGTTTTATTTTCTCTTAGCATTTACTATTTTTATTTTTTTAGTTTAGATTTTCATTTCTGAAATTTTTTTTCTTTCATCTCTAATTAATTCCCAGTTTATCTCATCTAATTTCTGAGATTTTCTAAGTTTGACTTATGTTATTCTTTTATATATTTAATTTTTACTGAGTCAGGGTCTTGCTCTGTTACCCAGGCTGGAGCGCAGTGGCGTGATCTCAGCTCACTGCAGCCTCTGCTTCCTGTGCTCAAGCTATCCTCCCACCTCAGCCTCATGAGTAGCTGGCACGCACCACCATGCCTGGCTTTTTTTGTGTGTGTGTGTGTTTTTAGTAGAGACGAAGTTTCGTCATGTTGCCCAGGCTGGTCTTGAAATCCTGAGCTCAAGCTATCACCTGCCTTGGCCTTCCAAAGTGCTGGAATTACAGGCATGAGCCAGATTTACGTTACTCTTATTTTCTGTAATGTTTTTTTTTAAGAGGCTTGTTCTCATACATTAGGCACATCTTTCTGTAAGGACATTGTATTACTCCTTTAAAAATTTTTTTGTTTTAAAAAAATCATTCTATGTAGAATTTGACTATCATGCATTTCTTTTGCTTAGTCTTATACATTAGTTTGCCTGAACTTTTAGTAGAGGCTGGGTCAGGCAAACTGTTCTCACTGTATGGCTCTAAAATTTTCTCTTCTGTTTTTTCCAAATCATTAAAAGAAAAAATTTTGTGTGGATTGAGAGACAGTTTATACTTTCTGGAATCTGCTTCTCTGTTGCTTTCCTTTATCTGGGTTTTCTTTTTCCTTTGCTCTTACTATCTTTACTTTGCTCAGTTTGGATGTGATTACCAATTGTTTTTCCTCAGTGTGGAATTTTTTTGTCTTGAAAGGTATCTTCTACTAGTTAGTTTCAAGAGTTCATAGGGATCAGTGTTTTCTAATCCTTTCAGAACTACTGGGCGCCCTTTGTACTGAACCTCAGTTTCAGCTCCCATTCTCAAACTGACTGCTGTGATTTCCAGGGAAGTAGCCTTTGACATTTTTGGGATTCTCCTGTTCTCAGTTCCATCAGATATTCCATTGTTTCTTTCTGCTTCCTTCCATGCAGATGCTGATGCATAGGTGTCTTGTCAGTACGTTGTTCCCACCTGCTTTTTTTTTGGGGGGGGGTTTGTGGGGATATTTTATCTATGTTCTAGATATAGTCATGACTTTTTGTTTTTGTTATCCTTAGTTGTCTTTTTATGCTGTTCATCTTACAGCCAGTGGGAAATATATTTTATCAGTGTTTTTTTTTTTTTTTTGCATCTGTTAAAATATCATGTGAACATATTTTGTCTGTTACTATGTTGCTGTGATGAATTATATTACTGGATTTTTAAAAAATGTCAAGTCACACTTTCCTTAGATTAACGGAACTTGGTTATGATTCTTTCTTTTGGGTATGTTGTTAGATCAGTTTTCAGTTATTGTATTGCTTATAGGATAATTTTTTTAAAAACGTCACAAACACATCTATATTCGTAAGCTGTTTTGGTAAGATATTTCTAATTATCTGTTTTCACAATTTAATATAAAGTTGTTTATAATAGTAGATATCTTTTTAACCTGTGCTCAATCTGTAGTTATATCTTCTTTTTATTCCTAATATAATTACTGTATTTGTATCTTCTATCCTTTCTTTTACTTGATTGGTATTGCTAAAAGTATGTTTTTGTCTTAAGTGATTTGTAACTAAACTTTGTTGATCTTTTCTATTGTATTTTTTCTGTTAATTTTTGCTTTAAACTGCAACATTTTCTCTCTTCTGCTTTCTTTGGGATTATTTTGCTGTTCTTTTCCTAACTTCTAAGTTAGTCTCTTAGTTCATTTTTATTCATTAGGTAGTTATCCTCAAATTTTTAAAAATATGTTTAATCAAAATAATTTTAATTATTTTAAATTTAATTGTTAAAAATAAATATTTTAAATTAAAAATAAAATATTTTTCTGTGTAATGCAATATAGAAAACCTCATAAGTCTTAAATATGCACAAGGTAAATAAAGTCATATATCTACAACCAAAAAAAAAGAAGTAGGATAGTATCATAACAGTGTCTGACATATACTAACAGTTCAGTTAATGTTTGCTTTTACTACTATTAATGTTAGATGTTAGTGAAAGCCATTTTTCTTTTAGATATCCTAGCATATTCTCCAATTAATAGTAGTTTTGTGTAGCAAACAGAAGCCTGTGACATTGGAAGGAGCAATACTTCAGAGTGATTAGGAAGAATCTGATTTAGTGAATATGAATAATTCAGACTTCATTTTAAAAAACAAGCCAGTCTTCTTTTCTGTTACTGCTTAATAAAATCATTGATGTGTTTCACTTTGTAATTTCTTGTAAAATGGCTTATTCTTTTCATTTTTTAAAGGTCAGATACTTCACACTGATGTGGTTTACTTGCATTGTGGACAAGGCTTCCGAGAGGCAGAGAAAATAAAGAGGCTTTTGCTGAATTTCAAGTATGAAAATAAGTAATCTTTTGATTGATCTTTGATTTTGGCTCAGCCAACCAGAGATACCTTTGAAGCCCCTAATTTGGAGGGAGGGATTAAGGGAGGTGCCTTTGTGAGAGAGAAGGAACCATGTAAAACAGTGCTGGGGCAAATTGCTGGAGAACTCTGCATGTGGAAACTTGAGAAACACTGCACCCTTCCTTTGCCACCTTCACAAATAAAGGAGGTAATATGGGCAGATGTGAGCAGTTCATTCTTCTGTTCCAGTTTTCTGCCTCCCTCCCTTCCTCCCTCCCTTCTTTCCATCTGAGGAATAGATGTGGTTGCAGTTAGAAGTTTCAGAAATTGACAATGTATTATATAATTTAATCATAGTATTTTATTGTGGCTTAGATTGCTGCAGAGTTGACTTACTCATGTCTAATTTTGGTTCCTTCTGGATGCGAAGAAAGCTGACTTTTTTGAGATAGTGTAACAGTAAAATACTTCTTTGCTGCCTCCTATACCAAATGCAGGGCAGTGTCTTTTATTCTATAGAAGTCTGTGTTTGTCTTGTGCAACAGTGCACAGGTTGCTTGTATATATGAGAGAATAAGAGCATCATATAATAGTATTTGTGCATTCTGTACATTTTCTCTGGTTGATTTCAAAGCATGCCTGGAAATTCAGTTTGTCATTCTGTTTCTGACTTGAAGCTGCAGCACAGTGGTGATTGGAAATGGAACTGCCTGCCGAGAAACAGAAGCTTACTTTGCTGACCTGATAATGAAGAATTATTTTGCACCACTGGATGTTGTTTACTGGTAAGGCTGTTACGTATGTCTCTTTTCTTGGAGAAGCATAGGAACTTTAAAGTTCCTTTTGTGATGAATCTTCCCTTCTCTTTTTAAGATGTACTTCTTTGCCCTCCAGATCACCTCTTGGTGTTCATGAGAAGTTTGCAGGATAATGTAAAGTGTCTGAGTCTTGGAGACATTTGAGATAGGAATGATTAGAGCAGGACAGAGTCCAGAAACCTCTTACAGAAGCAGCACGTTAGGGCTCAGTTTCATCGGATTTTCTAGGCTATACATTGTGTGAGGATTCTAGTTAACTATTGAATAATAAGTAGAATGATGTACCAGGCTAGCAGCTAGTAGACTGTGGATAACTTAGCCTTCTTCTCCCAAAGCTTTGAAGCCTATGAATCATTACCCATCAGAACTGAGAGCCAAGGTAAGTATTATGAATTAAAAAGTATTTCCAGTGTTCTTTCGTCATTTATCCCTTGGGCACAAACTTTTGTTTCATATAGCCATACAGATAACTTGTGAATAGCTTTGGATTAGAGACCCAATTTCTCTAGTCTTGTCCCTGCATCTGTAGTAGTTCTGCTTTCTTTCACCATTGTTTCCCTACTTGCTCTTTGGATCTCAATAGTCGTGTCTACCTTTTCCAAACTATAGTAGAATATTAAGTCCTAAAGGATTTAATTCCAGGAGAGAGGGTGGTTGTAATGGCTGATATTTAACAGAAAGTGTTCAAGAGCTATCTCCCACTGCTAGTGAGAAAACTAATAACTAAAAGAATAGTCGACTGATGAGTAGATGGCTGATAGGATCAACAACTAACAGAAAGTAAAACCTAACACAGGAAGAATTCTAGGATTTGTGTAAATAGGCCAAAAGAGAAGGGCTAGGCAGTTAGTATAGTCGAGAGTGCCAAGAGTGTAGTCAGAGTCAGTCAGAAAAACAAACTCAGGGTAACAAGGGGAGTAAGAGAAGGTCAGGAACAAACGATAGGTGCCATGGGATCACGATTCAAGAAGGAAACAGATTGAAACATCCACTGCAGAATTTTTCCCTCTTTCTCTTGTTGTAATTTAAGTTGGCCTGGGAAATACTGTGGATCTTCCCTATTCTGGGAACTGCAAATGTGCACCCAGTCCTTTTGAGAAACTAATACAAGCACTGATGTAGCTGGTTCAGTTTATTTCAGGTACCTTCTCTGATTGTTTTTAACCCGTTCACATTAATTTCATGTAAATATCTTGCATACATTTGTAGTGGTTATAAGTACTACTTTCAAATCATAAAAAATATTAAGTAGTGAAGATATCTTCAGTTTTTTCTGCATTTGCTTATAGAATATCACTTTATTGAACTTTAGGCAGTATGTAGTATTAGAAAGGAAAGGATGAATTGTGGGGTCAGACAAATCTGGATTCATCTTTTGTTTTAATCATTTACTAGTTACGCAGGTTTTGAAGAGTTACTTAGCCTTTCTTAGCTTCACTTTCCTTCATTTTTAAAATGGGGAAAAGAATATCTACCTTACAGGTTTTTTAACAGTATTAAAAGTGAGATAACATAAATTACAACAAAACACTAAGGCTTTAATAAACAATATGTTTTTTTATGAGTGTTTATTTATATGTGTACTTTTATTACAAATATAAATTATATGTATGTAAAAGTGCTGTGAAATTAGAGGCAGTGTTTTCTTATGCAAATTAATAAACCTACATAAAGTTCATTTTCACCTTGATGCAATAAGGATGATAGTAAAATCTATCACTGGATAGTAATAATGTCTATAACACTTTTGTAAAATAATAAATCTATGTATCATGGTATCATGAGATGTTCAGTCTTATTAATGGATATGAATTAGATGCCATTTTAGTTGAGCCTCACAATAGGTGCTGTGGTATGATGTGAAGTATGTGGACTATAGAGACAGACCTAGGTTCAGGCCTGCCACCTACTGCCTCTGATTAGCCATGTATTTTTAATCCTCTGTTAGCTTTAGCATCTTCTTCTGTGGCAATGTTACTTACCTGTTAGCACCGTTGACCATTGTGAAGATTTAAAATGGAATGTGTTATGTATCTCCTATTTTTAAGGCTGTTTTTAGTAAATATGTTAAGTGTGGGCTAATCTTTGACATTAGGGAGACCCCATTAGTATATTAAAAAAATTTCTTTTTTTTTGAGACAGAGTCTCGCTGTGTCACCCAGGCGGGAGTGCAGTGGCACGATCTCAGCTCACTGCAAGCTCCGCCTCCCAGGTTCACGCCATTCTCCTGCCTCAGCCTCCCAAGTAGCTGGGACTACAGGCGCCCGCCACCACGCCTGGCTAATTTTTTATAGTTTTTAGTAGAGATGGGTTTTCACCATGTTAGCCAGAATCTTTGGTCCCTTCTTTGCACTTTTATGAATATAGTCTCCATTAGGCATTTTCTTTCAGAAGAGCACCGTTTTGTTGCAATTTAAGACTTGCTTTGGATGGTAGTCTTTCTCCTATTATCTGTTTTCTCCTTTCTGCTATAATTATGTGGGGTTTTAAAATCTACCCGTGTGGTAAATTATAGTAGCTATTTTCTACAGTTGAACCAATTTTGCAGTTCTGTTTAACTCTACTTATAGTGTATTAAGTCTTTTAAAGTACTTTTTGCATTTCTTTGCTAATATTATGTGCTTTTGAAGTTTTTAAATGATGCAAATATCTAATTGGAATTTATAGCAAGTGCTTTAGAGAAATCAGCTGGTTAATTTCATTTTGTTATCATTTTGCCAATTCAAAGTGGCTATTTGAGAAAAGTATGTTTTCTCATCTTACACTCTGAAGTTACATTGAAATTGAAATCTCCAGGCTTTCTCTGGCAGTCATTTTTAATACCTTCTGAACAGATAATCTGATAGGTATTTCTATAATCTTGTCAGCCACTCATCCTGAAAAACCTTTTCCAGCCATATCTACCAGCACATTTCCTCTTATCTGTTCCTTCCAACATTCTTTGCCTCGACATTCTACTACCATAGGTTAACAAATGCCATGCTATGTATCCTAATTCATAAACCCCATGAAACCTGACCCATTCATCTATCTTTTCTCACATTCATTTCTTTCCCTACCCTTAAAATACCTTACGAATCATGATACTTACACATATTATGGGGCAAGCCATCCAAAGCTACCAATTCTAATTACCAAACGAGCAAAAAGTTAAACTGGAGTTAAGTTGCAGAATATAACCATGCTAAGTCTCAGTTATCACATACTGAGTTGTGATAGTTGAAGTTGAAATGTTCATGAAAAAATGCAAGTTGAAAATGTTCATGAAAAATTCTACAGTTTTATGGGTCATTTGTTAAAAGTATATGCTAGAATGGTTTGCAATTTTCAATCTTTTGACATATAGTAGGCACTTATTTTGCTTTTGTAGTTATACATTAGTTTGTGTTTTTTAGATTTATACATAGTGGAATCATACAGTATATAATCTTTTGCTAGCTTCTTTCATGGAGCATGATTATTTTGAGATTTCATCCTCGTTGTTGCAGAAACCAGTGGTTCTTTTTATTACCGAACAGTATTCATTGTTTGGCTGTATCACGATTATTCAATCACCTGTTGATGGATATTAAAGTTGTTGCTAGTTTTTTGCTACTACCAGTAAAGCAGTATGAACATTCGTTTACAAGTCTGTATGGATATATGCTGTCATTTCTCTTAGGTAAATAACTAGGTGTGGAAAGTCTGTGTTGTGTGGTATATGGTATATGTTTAACTTAAGAAACTGTCAAGCTTTTTCCCAAGATGGTTTCCCAAGCTTTTTCCCAAGATCTTTTTCCAAGATGGTTGTACTGTCTTACTTTCCCACCAGCAATGTATCAGAATTCTAGTAGTGGCAGTGGCGGCCCATCTGGAGCAGCTGCTGGGAAGACACCGGCTGCAGCGGGGAGTTGTGGCTGGGATTGCATGCTCCGTAGGTGATGGGAGCCCCACCTCCTACCAGGTTAGTGGGGCAGAAGCCCCATGCTCCTGGGTGCAGTTGCAGCTGCCCAGCTCCAGCTCTGGACCTGAGCATCCTTGTGCTCTCAGAGGCCTGCGTTGCCCCTGAAGGCTTGGAAGTGCCTGCTCCAGCTCCCTGGTCTCTCCCTGCTCCCAGCACCTGCTCCAGTACAGAGCAAAGTTGTGGCTGAGCCTGGGGACTGTTGCGACCTGGACAGGTGTGCATGCACTTGGGGCAGTGCTGACACCAGCCCCTCCTGCCTCAGCCTGTTCAGGACTTTGGGCACCAACAAACACAGGAGTGAGGCTGGGGTGGGGTGATGGCTAAGGGCACTTGGCACAGGCCTACAGGTGTCCCCTGGCACAAACAGCCCAGGCACCATGGATACATGTTGATGGTGGGAGGCAGACATTCCTGGGCGGCAAGGGGCAGGTCTCAGTGAAACCCCCACCTCCAAGCCAGGGCCTACGTGAAGCCTGGAGGCCGGGCTACCATTTCTGGGTGGAGTCTGTGGCCTGGAGTGAGAACTTATGGTACTTTTTCCAGTGCCCGTGGCCACCCATGGACTAATCAGCATGCATTTCCTCCCTTCTGAGCCCAAAAAACCCTGGACTCAGCCAGACTGACACAGATGTTGGGACTACCAGCTGTGAGAAGGAGCTACCCGCTTTGGGTCTGCTCTTTGCTGAGAGCTGGACACTTGTCAGGAGACCTGCCTGCAGAGTGGGGTTACCCACTGCCCATCTTCTCTCCACTGAGAGCTGGACGCTCATTGGGATAACCTGCCTGCAGAAAGGGGCTACCCACTATGAGTCTCCTCTCTGCTGAGAGCTAGATACTCACTGGGACAACCTGCCTGCGGAAAGGGTCTATCCACTTTGGGTCTTCTGAGAGCTGTTCTGTCACTCAATGAAGTTCCTCTCCGCCTTGCTCACCCTCCAGTTGGACACATAACTTATTCTTCTTGGACATGGGACAAGAACTCTGGTCCCACCAAATGGTGGATCTGAAAGAACTGTAACACAAACAGGGCTGAAACATGCCCTCCTGCCTGCCACATTGCAGACCTTGAAAAGGAGAAAAGAGCTAGCTGCAACCCTTTGGGGAGCCCAGACCTATGTGCTTCCTAAGCCAGGGCTATGATACCCTCTTTGGGACCCTGTGGTTCCTGGCATCTCCCACCTTCCAAGCACCACTGCGTTCCCCTTGTCCAGATGTGGGTGTCTGCAGTGGTTGTTGTGTGTGATACATCTCGTCCAGCCACAGCCTTGCATGGCACTACCTGCCCTGCCACAGCTGGCACGCCTACCTGTGCACAGTGGCCGGACCCTGTGTTCACTCACACACTGCTCACCACACTACGCCTGGCTCGCCCTTGGCAGGGTGAGATCTGGGCCAGTAGCACCAGCCAAGCACAGCCTGCCAGCTTGAGTGAGTGGAATGAGCCCAGGGGGCTTGAGCAAAACTCAGACAAAGGCGCCACTGGCCACAGAGGTGTCTGGCTGGAAAAGTGACACCCTAAGGATTCCGTAACACTAGTTTCTCCATATCCTCAATGGAATTATGAAATTATGGTCAGTGCTTAGTATGGTCAGCCTTTTAAATTTAGATGCCCTAGTGGATATGTAGTGATATCTCATTGTGGTTTTAATCTGCGTTTTCCTAGTGATTAATGATCATGAGCATCTTCATTTGCTTATTTGCCATCCATGTATCTTCTTTGGTGAGGTGTCTGTTCAAATCTTCCCATTTAAAAAAATGGATTGTTTTCCTTGTGATTATTGCATAAGCATTTTTTGTTTATTCTGAATTAAGCCCTTTGTCAGGTGTATGTTTTGTAAACATTTTTTCCCAGTCTGTGGCTTTTCACTTTTTTTTAAACAGGATCTTTTGGATAGCAAAAATTTTAGTTTTGAGAAAGTCCAATTTATCAATTTTTTGGTATAGTTTTTGCTTTTTGTTTTCTATTTAAGAAATTTTGGCAAAATCAAGGTTTTATAGTTTTAAGTCATTAAGTCTGTAATTTTTGGAGAACTGACATCCATTCAAATTTTTTTTTTTTTTTTTTTTTAAGATGGAATCTCACTCTGTCGCCCCAGGCTGGAGTGCAGGAGCGCAATCTCAGCTCACTGCAGCTTCCGCCTCCTGGGTTCAAGTGATTCTCCTGCCTCAGTCTCCTAAGTAGCTGGGATTACAGGCGCCTGCCACCATGCCCAACTATTTTTTGTATTTTTAGTAGAGACAGGGTTTCACTATGTTGGTCAGGCTGGTCTCAAACTCCTGACCTCATGATCCGCCATGGCCTCCCAAAGTGCTGGGATTACAGGTGTGAGCTACCACACCTGGCCCATTTAATTTTAGTTTTATTTTTCATCTAGAAGTTCTGTGTTTTTCATATCTGCTTGATGATTCCTACAGTTTTTTCCTGGCTATAATTTTCAAGCCTGTCTTTTTAAACCGTGTTAAATCTTTGATTTTATAATCTGTGTGATAATTCTAGAATTCTTGCAAGTTTATTTCTGCTATATGCTGTAATTGCTGGTTCTGCTTTGTGATGCTTGCTTTCCTTTTTTGTTCAGTTTTTATGGTAAACTTTTTATTTTGATGGAACTTTGTGGGAATTCATTTAGGCCTGCATTGATGGTAAGTTGCTTCAAAGAGGGTTTGTATTTGTTTCTGCTACACTCCCTTAGATACTCCCAAGTTGGGATCACTTACATTGAATTCTCGACCTGAGTTTTTTTCTCACCACCCAGGTAGTGTGAATTTAGGCTACAGACCAGACAGATGGCTTATGGTTCCATATTCTCATCAGCAATTCCCGCTTTCATCAGCCTGTGACTGATTTTGGGATAGTCCATTTTCATTGTGATCTCCTAGGGGTAGAGTATAGTGAGTTATATTTTTGTTTTATTCTTACATTGAGAGCTTAACCTAACTCTGGAGTCCTAGCTTTACATGTGTGAGAGTAGGTAGGGGATCTTTTGTTAACATCTATATCTTAGGTGGATCCTGGGTTTTGTATTTTGTTCTTTTGGTTCTGTGAAGCTCTGTGAGGCCATGAAACTTGAAAATAAAACACACTTGGTTCAGCAGATGGCCTCAGCTGAAAGTCAGCTTCAGAAATCAAGGTTCCTACATATACTTCATTTTTTTTTTTTTTTTAGCAAAAAAATTTCTTTCTTGCCAACTCACAGATCTCTTTAAGAAGATAGGTCTAGTATTTTAGTTGTTTTAAGTAAAAGGTGAATCCAGGTAACTAATTTCTCATATTGGTTTTGTATTTTAAATTTTCTTAAAATGTAAAATCTGCTATTTTCAGACACCAAAGACAGACCATAAAGAAAAGTAGATAAAGATCTTTTAAATCATCTAAATTTACACTTTTGAGTTAAGAATTACTTGTTTCTTTTAGTTCTTTCCTCAGGGTATCTATGCCTGTGGAAACATGTACATGATACAGCCTTCATCCTCTGGCAATTTAATATTCTTTTTTTAAAAAGGATGCTTAAGAGGGAGATCTTGAAAAGTCCAGAAAAATGCCAAGAGGAAAATAAAAATAATTGGTACTGTCACTACTCAGAGAATCATATTAATGTTATTATATATTTTCTTGTAGTTATTTTACCTATGCATGCATTTATTCAACAAATATTTATCACCTGTAAATGTCAGATTGAATGAGATAGACTCAGTAAGGTACAAGAAGAGAACAACTTTTTCTTTACTACCTCCTCTCTTTGTTCAACTCATGTTTGGATGAACTCATGTTCATTCCTGGCTGAAATAATGGACAGGTCTCATAGCCTTTTCAGTCTCTCTTAGTTATTAGCATAGTCTCATTTCAGCAGTTGAAATATCTTCTCTAGTGCAATAATCAGAGCTCCAAACTTGAGATAAGTTCAATTAAATGTCAGGCCTGTTTCACTCTGCGAGATGCTACTTCACTATCGGGATTTGCAGGTAGTTTATTGGGATTTGTAGTTAGTGTCCTCTCTCTTTTCCTCTTTGTTATTCTTATTTTCCCTAACTCACTAGCTGAATTTTTGATCCCTCTAAGTTTAGTCCTCAGAGTTGAGTAGCATGGGGAAAAAGAGCATGGTCTTAGGAAGTAGGACCAGTGGCATTCTAGGTTAAGGCCCTCTGGGTGGCCCAAATACAATTGCTGATGCTTCCTTTCATGGGGTGTTATGAAGAATTTTTCTATTTTTGTTTTCTGATACTTCCCCTGCAAGGAAGCTGTGATGTAGCTGATATCTTCTTTGGTTGACTGGTTCCTGCTTTCCTTCCTTAGCCCTGGGCTTCAGACCAGCCATTCTCATCTGAGTTACTTTGCTGCTCAGTCCTCTTGGACAGAATCTGTTGAAAGCCTACCATACACTTCCTCTTGCAGGCCCGTTTGGCTCATACCTGCTTGCCTGCTCTCCAGTGGCGACTTATCCTTAGCACAGCTGTCTCCCTTTTTAATTTTCTCTCTCTCTCATACCTTGTGCTTGGTACGTATTCTCTTTCTTATCCATCCTTGCTTTCCTCTCATACTTTTCTGTGCCCTCAGAGGTAGCTCTTCCTTTTCATTTTTCTAAGGCATGTTTAGCACTCCATACTCTGGGAGCATATGTGAAGCTCACGAAGTGTTCCCAGTAAAGCACCTTCCACTTGGCATGTGATGGATAAGATATTCTTCTATGTGAAATGTTGAGAGAGCAGGAAAAATAGCATAGCATCCCAATCATCTTCCCAAAGAATTTTTTTCTCTCAAACCTAACTCTTGTCCCTCCCTCCAAAACACACCCATTTTATAGGACACAGATGGATGATTGCTGTTGTTGACAAAACAGGCCTTCAATGCTTTAGCTAGAACAAAAACATCCCATTACTCCTGTTTCCATCATCCAGTCAGCAGAGTATCCCTCAGAACCAAGACTATGTGACAGGCACAGTATTGTGTGCTGGGAACAAGAGCAGTACAGGTGAAGTCCCTACCCCTCTTGAAGTTTGCATTCCAATGGAGAAAATAGACAAAAAGATAAGTGTGTGTGTATTTTTATATATGTCAGTTGGTGAAAAATTCTATATCGAGAATTAAAAGCAAGGTAAGGCGATAGTGACAAGAAGTGCAATTTTTAGATAAGTATAGTTATAACCGATATTCTTGGTATATGAGACACATTTTAAGAAGCCTCCAGTGCTGAAGTACAGTGTGATGAATTTGTGTCCTCCTTTATCCATACTATCCAGATTCATGTTCTCTTTATCCTCATTTTTCTGTGTCGTATAAGCCTGTGTTTTTCAGATTGTAACTTGTAACCCATTGATGAAATGTGAAGTCCATTTAATGCGTCTCAACCAGCATTTAAAAAAAGTTAAATAGAAAAGAATAGGAAATAAAAGGCATTTCGTGTAGTAAGCTAAGTATTGCCTCATGAATATTTGTTTTCGGTACATATATGTATTGTGTACTGGGTTGTGATGTATTTCTTATGGTTGATCATAAAAGTTTGAGGAACATTGTTCTATGAAATTACAGTTTTCAGCCTTTAAAAATGCAAAGTTAAGAGAGAAGATTGGCCTGCAAGAGTCTTTAATGAGAAGTTAGAAAGCTTTTAGAAATAAAATTCAGACTACCTTATATAATTGCAAAAGATCCTCTGAAGGAAAGTAAATAGAGGGATGGTTCTCAGAACACATTGGGATATGTAAGCTGGACAAATGTGCTCTTCCAGTAAAATAATGAGCCATGATCCTTACCATATTCCTTGGAAAAAAGTTAAATTAATGAATAGAATTTTCCCAATCTCAATTAAAATTCCTCATATCAAAGAAAACTTTCCAAATACTTTAGTTATTAACACGTTAAAACTTTATTATACTCTTATTTCAAGGGAAAAGGCTTCTAGTAGGCCAATTCAGAGATGCACTCTTTGTAACAAAATTTTATGGAAAAGAGAACATAATTCCACTAGAGAAAAACACAAATAAAAATGTTTGGGTGATTGGTTTGCTAGATCAAGTCTTCTACTTACTAGAGTATGTCAGAAAATTGCTTAAGTATTCTTTCAAGTGTGTTTTTTTCCCCTAGAAGAAAAAAAAGAAAGGAAGCTTTCTTGTATGAATTATGTCATCCATACAAGAAAGGTTCTTTGCCAAATCAAGTTTGGAACAATTTATTTTACATTTATGTATTTTTCTTAATTTTTTGATGTCTACCAGTAACTAGTATCTGATTTAGCTCTTAAGTATTTAATTGTATTATATAATATGCAAATATTCTATTGTGTTCTCAGTAGAACACATTGACTTCCAGGGGCTTTGCCACCAGAAAAAGATTAGGAACTAAAAGTAAATTAATTTGTATGTATTGACTGCATAGCATACTCCCTGCCAGGTGTGGATTTTACAAGGACATATACAAAGCTGAAAGAAGTGTAAGTAACCAAGAATGTATGTAAGAGGGAAGTTACTGATCTGTTAAAAATAGTTCTGGAAGACCAAAACTTAAGAACTGAATTCCTCCTTTACCTGCTTCCCCCCGTGTATAATTATCTTTGGGTAAAGAGAGTTAGAAAAGAAATCTCATTGCTTGTAGATAATATCATAATCCTAATCAGTAGATAAAAGAGTAGACTTGTTCAACTTCTCTTTTGATTTGTGAGATAGGATGATTTGGGGGAATGAAACGATGAATAAGTATCAATAAAAGAAAACTAAAATATAATTAAAATAAGAAGATATTAAGAGATCTTCTGTTTCTTATTTTATTTTGTGGCCTAGATGAAACATTTTCTGGAGTTCTGGGTGGACTTGTACATAAAATTTTGATACCACTGTTGGATACCACTGTTGGTAATTGTTGAGAAATTGTGGAAGCTTGGAGATGAACCAATGTTATTTTGATGTTCCAGAGGGAAAAATAAAATAGGTTGTATAGATGACTGAGTGTAACCTTGAACAGGCAAGATTATTATTAAATTATGAAAGAGTGGTTTATGAGCATTTAGGAAGGGACAATAGAACAATAATCATTGGACATCACCATGCGTTTCTTACAAATACAACATTTTGGTCTTAACATTTCATTTTCTGTTAGGAAAATTAGACTGGTAGAAACATCTGGACCTCAGCATAGCTATTGATAGTCTCTTAGTACCCTTATGGACAAACTGGAGATTTGGTTATGTGGCTCCCAAAAAGACGTTGATTAGCTAATGTTTTGATGTCTGGTTTGAGGTCTCTAGTGTTGTGCCACAAACATTGTATTAGCTAACATTTTAGTCAATAATTCAGTCAAGGTTTGGAGACATGCTTTTCAAATTTGTGGACATTGAGGTGTGTTAGAATCAGGACCAAAAAAGTTTTTGAAAGACTTGAGTGTTTGGACCTAATCTAACAATATGAATTTTAATAAGGATAAATTAATTTTGTGATGCTAGGGGAAATTTTTGGTAGAGATTTTTAGATGATTTCTAGGGTTTCTTTTTACTCTGTGGGTGACTCTGTCAGAATAATGGGCAGCAGATCTCCCCTGTCCTGAACCACCTGGACCTTTTTCTTTTGCTTTGGTGTAAAGAAACTTACTTTGAAAAAATCACTAAGCTTAGCTATATAACTTAAAATCTATCTAGTTATGTAAAGTTCATAATGTTATGAAGTTACTACTGCTTTATATGGAGGAAAAGATGTGGTTGGTGTTACTAATTTCTCACTAGTGCCGTATTTTCTGTTTCACATGTGGAATCTGAAATCAGGATTTTTGTATTTAAATATCCTGTCTCCTCCATATGCAGTTTTCTAGGAATGATAAAAACCGTAAATCATCCTTGGAACTTGGGATAGCCTAAATTGTTTTCTGGATATTAAAACTAATATCCAGATTATCATGCCTAATGACAAGTTAAGGTGCTGTGTTATTTAAATTTCTCATTTCTTTCTACAGTGATGGCTTGAGATGATATACTATGACATTCTAGAACTTTGTTGCCTTTTCTCTCTTGCTACTCATCTCCATTTCTGTGACTTTTATAAACACTGAGCTCTTGTTTATAGGGTTTCCTTTCTAGGATGTTTGTGATATAAGGTAAATTAAAAAGTAAAACTGTGTTTTACAATCAATACAATTTATGTTCATTTTGTTGAAAGGCAGAATGTTTTTAAAAGTATGAATTTAAATAGACCATTTCAGTGAAGTATGTTGGGAAAGGAGACATAAGGAATGAATAGTTTGGGTGTGTGTATATGTACATGTGTGTATGGTTTTAAAATACTATTTGGATTTGAATTCAGTTTGACCATTTTTGATCAAAATAAAACGGTTTACCAGTTTGTAACCCATGTGTTTTTGTGTTCCTAAATCCAATTTAAATATCTGCAGGAGTTACCCCACCCCCTCACTGTAGCCCCTCTTGTAGATTTTTGTTTATTGACTTAAATTAGAATTGGCCTAAAGCCCAGTGATGGTCATTTCTTGTGTTAAGGTTTTTGGTTACAAATCTGCTTTTGTTGCCAGATCCAATAAAGATTCTTGATTGTTTTTGTTAGTTTTATTATAAGTTCTTGCCAAAGATACAATGTATTATAACCAAAACAGATGTCCTGTTTAGACAAGTATATTTAGGCTCTAACAGAACCTAAAATGTAAATTAAACATGTTCAGCATTAATGTAACAATTGATGAACTTCGGGATTTTATCAGTGTTTTTGATAACCTTTAGAACTGGAGGAAACAATGCCTTACTTTGAGCAATTGTTTTACATATTTTCTCTGTCTAATCTCAATTTGCATATGTACAGTTTTACACTCCTAGGTACTCCTCCAAACTGACATTTTACTGCCATTTTGAAAATAGAGTGGAATTCACCGATTTCCTGTATATAATTTTGTTCTTAAAGAGCATACATCAGATGAACAGTATTTTCTGTTAGAGACTTCAGTTGAGTAGAAAAGGATAGTTTCTAACACTTTAATGCTTGTGAATAGGTAGATGAAATAATTATGCATAGACCCTCTTATTAATGGTGTTCTTGGTGAAGTTAGGAACCATATTAGGGTTGTAGTGCCCATCCTTTAAGACTTTCAGTAACCATCTCTGTGGATAGGGTCCAGTGCAGTCTTAATTTCTGCTGAATTCTGTGTTTTGGTGAACAACAGGTATGTAGTGAATTCAAGATGAATGTATTTCTGTTAAGCAGTGTTAGCTCTTTTATTTCTATCATAGTTTCTAGGGTAAATTAGATGTGTGAAGAATAAGACTGTATTATCAGTGGTTACCACTGGAACCATTTTTATTTTAAGATTGTTGACTCTTTGGCCTATTCTTATCCATATTTTCCTCTTTTCTTTGGGATTAAACAGCTTACTGTTTTGCCTCACCTTTAGCCAACGTGTTTTTTAAAAAGTATTCAATTTCTTATTGAGGGAATATCTAGGTTTTTTCTTAAACTGGATTATGAAGAATTATTATGGTTCTCTCTCTCATTTTAGTTGCATTAGTTGAATTCAAAATTACTGAAATCCTTTGTTGAGATCCTTTTCTTTTGATTGTGTAGGACTTGGAGATTCGGGGGCCAGAAATTGATAGTTGAAAATAGTAGTTCTTAGCCGGGCGCGGTGGCTCACGCCTGTAATCCCAGCACTTTGGGAGGCCGAGACGGGCGGATCACGAGGTCAGGAGATCGAGACCATCCTGGCCAACACGGTGAAACCCTGTCTCTACTAAAAATACAAAAAAAATTAGCCGGGCGTGGTGGCAGGCGCCTGTAGTCCCAGCTACTTGGGAGGCTGAGGCAGGAGAATGGCGTGAACCCGGGAGGCGGAGCTTGCAGTGAGCTGAGATCTGGCCACTGCAGTCCAGCCTAGGCGACAGAGCCAGATTCCGTCTCAAAAAAAAAAAAAGAAAATAGTAGTTCTTAAATTCACCTTATTTGTGTTTTGTATATTTTTTGACTGGGGTGGGGGGTCGGTATACCTTTTGATTCTAGTGTGTTTTATGTGGCTAAATCTTTGTATTATGCTCTCCTAACTTAATGAAATACCTCTTTTAAATTCCCCACATCCGTACATTTCTAAGATTACGCCCAGTTTAATTCCCATTGCTTTTCTGCTTCATAGCACTTGCATTTTGAAGGAACCCTAACATTTGGATTCACATTATGATAATTAGGTTTCAAGGGCATGGGGGATTAAAGATATCTCAGGTCTAGTTGCAGAATAAAGTTCAGAAGCACTTTTAAAACTTGCCTGATTGGTGGGTAGAGGTGCTTTTATTTATTCTCTACTCATGCAGCATTAATCCCTATTTCATCAGGTACCTACAGTGCTGTAATTCTAGACGTGACCTTGGGTCTTGATTTACTTCAGCTCCGTTTTCTTTATTAATGTGCCATGAAAGAGGTACATGAAAGATAGCCAACATCAAAGCACCTTTTAAAGTAAATTGGTTGATAGGAATTCCCTGGTATTTAACACTGTCTGTCAAATGTTTCAGCTGGTTTGCATCCTTTTACAAGCTATTGCTTGCTGCACTAAAAGAAATTTCAAGGAGTTGCTTTGAGTCTTGGGGTTGTGGCGGGGAGGGTGGTGGTGATGGTGGTGATGGCAGCGACATGGCAAAAGTTAGCCAGAGAAGAGGGTAAATGAGAGTAAATGTTCTTTTTCAGCTGTGCCCCTCCCAAGATTGTTTTGTGTTTTTCTTTGGGTTAGGGAGTCTTTAATATAGTGCTTATGATTAGGAGGAGGAGGCACTCATCTTGGTTATCAGAAGATTGAAGAGGGTGGCCAAAGAAAAGTCATCAAACTTTTGTAAAAGAAAGAATTAAAGGCAGTGTCAGTATCTTATTCAGAGATTGTTCAATCAGTTTAACTTCCAGCCTGTTTATTCTTTATTGAGTCATATGAGAAGAAGCTGTAAAGTGGGAAACTGAGTCTGAAGAAAGAACAAAGGAAACAGGACTCAGAGAAGGCTTGCCATATGTATTATGGAATGTTTATTTTCCTGTAAACATGTTTTAGAGGCTGTTGTCTCTGTTCTAGGCTGAATATATGGGGGTAGAACTTCTTACAGCTAAGTTTTGAAACCCTGGTTACTTCTTTGTTTCACAAATATTAGTTGACTGTTTCTTCCTACTTAAGAAAAAAATATTTAAAAGCATTTTATTTTTTGGATTGTCACCATGATTGTCTTTGGATCTATTCCTATCATCTTTACCATAGAACTTTATTAATCTGAATAGTGAAAAATAGAAATTATGGAGTGTTTTAGATAATATTTACTTGCCTTCAAATATATACTTTATTTTCAATTTACTAATGTAACTTTGACTTGTAGAGATCTTTAAAAATCTATTGTAATAAAAACTTTATTGTAAATTGTATTTTTAATGTGCATTTTAATGTATTGAAATGCTTTAAAGTCATATATTCTCTTGATGTTCTGTAATATTGTTTTCATTTACCTGCTTATCTTTTTATTTATATATGGTGAGTATGAAAATAAATTTCAATCCAGACCTGGACTTGGCAGTTAGTTGAATTAAAGACTTTGGCCTGTGAAGGATAAGAAACCAACACAACAACTGACACAGAGGAGTTTGGTAGTGACCTTTTCTTTTCAAGGAAAGCAGATATTTGAGACAGACTGTAACCATCAGTATAGAATGAGCTGCCGAGGTTTCTTGGGGTTTTGTGAAGGGAGATAGCCTAGTATGTGTGTGTAGGGAGCAGTATATGCAAATTATTTGACATTTGATTCTGTGATGAAGAAAGTGGGTGGAGAGGTACATTTTGCCCATTTGTCTTTGTTTTGTTTTTGTTTTTGAGACAGGGTCTCACTGTGTTGCTGAGGCTGATCTTGAACTCCTAGGCTCAGCCTTTCGTGAGTATCTGGGATTATAGATGTGCTCCACCATGTCCAGCTTGCCCCTTTGTTGACATAGGCAAAGTAGAACATCTTGCTGTCCTTGCCATATACCATGTATGGTTCAGCCCCGGTATTTGGAAGAGTGACCTCTGGGCTTTAGAGACTGATACTAGAAACTGGGTAGTAGAAAAAAGGTTGAAAGTGCTATACCTTTCTATTTATGCCACATTTCCCTTCAACCTCTGCCCCCGTCCCCTTCACAATTAATAGCATCTTCTTTCATATATAGGATGTGTGTCTGTAATAATTTGATATGACCCATCATAGTCATAGACAGAAGACAGTGAAGCATGATATTGCTTAGAAAGTTAAGATCTTATTTTGTAAGCACTTTAACTTTCCTGAGGTGGACAGTTGTGGAGTCCTTTGATTGACTTTTGATTCATGCTGCTGTTGCTGCTGCTTTTTTCTTTTTTTAAATATTCTGAAGTTTTGTGTATCCTATGTAATTTAGGATCAGCATTGTTATAGCACATGAAGGGACCCTAGTGTTGTGTGTGTTATCATTCAAATATATTAACTACAGGCTAGTCTAAAGCTTGATTAATAAGAGTTCACCTAGTCAAGGATCGTAAGATATTACTTAGTAATAAGCAACTTGAGCTTGCAAATGAATCATCAGGTTAGCAGTTTGTGGGTGTATTTTTGACTGATTCTTGTGTTTACTCAATTAGTCCATTCACCTAAAATTCCCACTCCCTTTTGAAGCATTTTTCTTTTTCATTTCAACATAATGGTTTTCCTCAATCTAGGACTACATAAGAAGTTTGATAGGCCACGCTTCTAATTCCTGGTTTGAATTTAGATAGTTCCATTGTTTAAACCATCTGCTGCCATCATTGCCATTGTCATATTCTACTTCCTATTTTAAGTTTAAGGGATATGGGGGCAAAGAAGCCTCTGTACTGTCTTTCATAACGAGAAATGCTTCGAAGAAGTCTTTCTATTCTTGTATGCTGTAATTTCTAGCATTCAATGATTTCCTTGTCTTCAAGGTTCTAGGCTTAGTTTGAGTTAAAATTCACTGATTATACAAGAGGAACCCAGATACCTATTTTCTTTCTTCTCTCCTATTTGGGGGATCCCTAACTCAACCCATTTGGGAGACTCTATCTGGTTCTGAATAGGAAATACTGCTTTTAGTTGGTTTAGACTTTGGTGAGAAAAGTAATAATTAAAATTTCTACCATGAAATGAGTTTTTTTTTCTATTTTAATTAAATTTTTATTGGGTGCAGAAAGACTGGAAGGGTGTTAGGGACCCCTGTTCAAATTTTCGGATTTGGGACTTGACATTTTTCTCATTCAAGGTTTTTATAAGAAGTGGATAAAGAAAGCAGAGCTAAGAATATGTCAGGAACATATTGGGCCTTTGAAATATCTTAGTTATTTCAGGTTTGATTTGTTTCTACTCTTCATTTTTTTACTGCTTTTTCCCCATCTTCCTTCTGACTACATTTCCTTAGTGAGAAGTGACAGGTTTCTGCTTAGTGGGAAAATGTAAAGTGTATCCGTCTTGTTGAATTTAATATCTTGGGGGATATTTGTCTCCAAAATCTAGTGCATGCACAGAATCCTTTTTTGTCATTATATAGAAGGGAAATTCTTCTTTTAAATTCCTCTCTGCAGTTGAGCCTGAGATCTTACTATATAGTACTGTTAATTATTGACATTTTCACTAACATATTCAGGGATGTTTTGGTTATATTGGATAATTCTTTCCCTTTGACTATCAAAATTTTTTTACTCTTTCAACACATTTTTTGAATACTTTTATCTGTACAGTGCTTAGCATGGTAGAGTCAAAGATTTATAAAACCATATCCACTGACCATTTTGTGTTTAACCCAGCAGCGTCTTCTAAGCTCTAGCTTATCTGGATTCCTTTTCAGTTTCATACACTGCCGGTTTTCCCACCTGCTTTTGGTACTTCTAAGCTTGTTAATCATTTTTTCTAGGCATCCTGGTACCTCTTCCTCACTCTTAAACTTAGACAACACCCCAGATATTTTCCTCACCCCCTTTGTCTTCTCTGTGTATCTTCTTTTCCTTGATGATCTCTTCATCCACTTCTGGAGCTTTATCTTTTGCATCTTGTGGGTTCAAAGTCTACATTGTTTCAAGTTCTCACCAGAGACACGGACTCAGATTCAATGGCTTATACTAGTCTCTAGAGTACCCCTCTGGTACCTCAGTTTCAAACAAATTTAGCTTTTTACTTGGGCTCCCAAACCTATTTTTTTATGTGTTTTTTTATTCTTTTATAAGTCCCTCCTTTATTGATGTTAATTCTCTTGGGCACAACATTTGCATTCTTTGATTTCTTATTCTGTCATACACCCTGTTCAAACTACCGTGAAGTCCTGTTGATTCTGTCTCTGAAATGTATCTCCTATTTCTTCCTTCCAATGCCTCTTGTTTACCATTCTTCCTTTGAGATGTTAAGGTTTTCATGAGCTGGACCCAACCCCCTTTTCATGTATAGTCTCTTGATACTCACTTCTTAACCCAAGACATGGTGTTCATCATTCAAGGATTCATAATCTGGGTCTCCATATTTATTTTTACATTATGCCTTTGTGATGCCGTTCATTAAGGAATCATACAGTTTAAAGAATTATATAATTAACAGTTTATTCATTATGAGAATCAGCCCAGAGTTACAATTACATCCTATATTTTATTAAATATATAAGCTAAGATAAATCCATTTTCAACATTGTTTTATTATTAAAAATTGCCTTGGCTAAATCTCTCCTGATCTGCTCGTATTATTTACAATGAAATTTTGGCTCCTGTTTTCCATGGCTTCCATTTAAGTGCCCTTTCCTTTCATACCATGTATTCTGAGATACCAGTGATTCCTGTATACAAGGTGAGTTGGAATTTAGTTCTTTGAACATGTTAGGTGGAAGTTTTCTACCCTTTTGTAGTTAAGAGCATAGGCTATGGAATCAGGTTCAAATTACAGCTTCATCCTTTACTACCATGGTGACTGTGCCTAAGTTACTTAATCTCTCTGTGTCTCTTCGTCTCTGAAGTGGGGATAATAATAGTATCTACTTCATAGGGTTTTCTTGAAGATTAAATTGAGTAGTACATTAACAAATACTTAGAATAGTGCTTGGCACATAGTATACAATCAGCAAATATTAGCCGTTATTTTTATTATAACTTTGAAATGTATAATTGTTATTATTTTTGTTCATCCTGTTTTCTTCCCTTGGTATACCCTTTCCTCATCCTCTGCCTATCAAAATCTTACCTATCCTTCAGGGCCTGACTCAGATACATTCTCCACGAAGTTGTCTAAGTTATCTCAGGTTAGAATTAATCTCACCCTTGTCTGTGCTCTCCTAAAATTTTCTATGTACTTCCATAATACTTAATAGCTACCTTTGTACTGTACCGATTTATGTAACTTTTTTTTTGGAAATTCATTTATGACTGGGGTGGGAAGAATCATTATTGTTCATCCCTTTGGAAGAGTACTTAGTTCACTGATTTGCCCATGTTGGCACTCAGAAATTTGAATTGATTTAAAACTTACTGGCCCCTCTCCCCCTGCACATAATGTGTGTGGAGAGGATGTATATATATTCATATTTATATGTAAGAACCTGTGAATAAGGCACTCCCATAAGGACTATGGAAGATACAAAAAAAAAAAAAAAGGTATGCTTTTCAGATTAAAGCTACATTTTATAAAACGTTTCTAAAAGCTATAGAAACAACTTAAAATGATTAAATGATCTGTGTTCCCAGTTCCCACTCAGCTTAAGACATATAACATTATCAGTACTTTTGAAGTCCCCGGCTGTCCCTTCTTTTTCACATCTCTTGACTTCCCCTCCATAGCTATTCATGCTCTTGAGTTTTGTGTTAATAATTCTGTTGCTATTTTGCACATTTCCTTTACATGAATCCTACTCTTCTGCAACTTGATTTTTCTTCCTTAAGATTATTTTATATTCTTTCATTTTGATATGTTTAACTGTGATTCATTTTGAGTGGTGCATTACATAATTGTACAATATTTTTCTATTTTTGAGTTGATTAACATTTGGGTTGTTTCTGGTGTTGTTTATAGTTTTTGGAAGTCTTGATTCATTTATTTTGTTTAACAGTTTTAGTGAGATATTCACACACCACATAATTTACCTATTTGAAGTACATAATTCAGTGATTTTTAGTATATTCACAGATGTGCAGCTATCACTACTAATTTTAAAACCTTTTCATCTCAAAAACTGTACACTTTAGGTCTCACTCCCTTCTCTCCTGTCACCCGGTTTTCACCTTCCCTACTCCAGCCCTAAGCAACCACTAATCTACTTTGTCTCTGTAGATAGATTTCCCTGTCCTGAATATTTCATATGAGTGGAGTCATATTATGTGGTGTTTTGTAATTCACTTCTTTCAGTTAGCATAATGTTTTCAAGATTCATTCATGTCATAGCATGTATCAGAACTTCATTCCTTTTTATGGCCGAATAATATTCCATTGTATGGATATACAACATTTTGTGTATCCATTTGTTAGTTGATTGACATTGAGTTATTTCCACTCTTTGGTGGTTATGAATAATGCTGCTATAAACATTCGCGTACAAGTTTTGGTGTGGACATATGTGCTCATTTCTCTTGGGTATACACCTAAAAGTAGAAGTACTGTGGTAACCCTATGATTGTTTGAGGAACTGCAGACTGTTTTCCAAAGTGGTGGCACTCTTTTACATTCCCACCAGCAATGTATGAGGGTTCTGATTTATTTACAACCTGCCATGGTTACCTAACTTTTTGGGTTTAACCATCTTAATGGGTATGAGGTAGTATATCATCATGGTTTTTGATTTGGATTTTCCTGATGACTAATGATATTGAGCACTTCTTCGTATGCTTATTGGCAATTTGTATGTATTTCTTGGATCAATGTCTATTCAGATTCTTTGCTCATTTATTTTTAGAACCTAGTAAGACACATGATAGTATGTTTAATTGGTGGTTTTAATTCTTTAAAAAATGTTAATATTTTCTTTAAATTAATAGTAAAAATTGTATGTATTTATCATGTACAACATGAAGTTCTGAAGTACATATACATTGTGTAATGACTAAATCGAGCTATTTAACATCTATCTGCGTTACCCCACATAGTTATTTTTGTAGTAAGAACACTTTGTATCTACTCTCAACATTTTTTAAGAATACAATATATTGTTATTAACTGTAGTCACCATATTGTATAGTAGATGGCTTAAACTTATTCTTCTGTAACTGAAACTGTTACTGTTTTTTACTTAGATAATTTGTCTTTTCATTATTGAGTTTGAGAGTTCTTTATAGTTCTGGATACAAGTCCCTTATCCAAGTGTATGATTTGCAAATATTTTCTCCCATTCTTTGGGCTTTTTACATTTTTGTTGATTACATTTGAAGCACAAAAGTTTTAAATTTTGAAGTCCAACTTTTCTATTTTTCCCTTTGTTGTTCAGATTTTTGGTGCTGTATATAAGAACACTTTGCCAAATCCAAGGTCATGAAGGTGAACTCCTATGTTTTCTTCTAAGAGTTCAATAGTTTTAGTGCCTACGTCCATGTATTTGACAGATTTTGAGTTAATTTTTGTACATGGTATAAAGTAAGGGTTCAAATTCATTTTTTTTGCATGTGGCTATCCAGTAGTCTTACCAACATTTGTTGAAAAGACTGTTCTTTATCCGTTGAATGATCTTAGCACCCTGTCCTAATCAGTTGACCATAGACATGTGTGTTTATTTGTAAACTCTCAGTCCTGTTTCATTGATCTGTAAGTCTATCCTTGTGCCATAACCGCACCATCTTGATTGTTATTGTTTCATAGTCAGTTTTTTTTTTTTTTTTAATACTTTAAGTTCTAGGGTACATGTGCATAACGTGCAGGTTTGTTACATATGTATACCTGTGCCATGTTGGTGTGCTGCACCCATCAACTCGTCAGCACCCATCAATTCATCATTTATATCAGGTATAACTCCCCAGTGCAATCCCTCCCGCCTCCCCCCTCCCCATGATAGGCCCCAGTGTGTGATATTCCCCTTCCCGAGTCCAAGTGAACTCCATAGTCAGTTTTGAAATTGGAAAATACGAGTCTTCTACTTTGTTTTTTCCCAGATTGTTTTGGTTGTTCGGCGTCCCCTGCAATTCCTTTTGAATTTTAGAATCAGCTTGTCAGTTTCTGCAAAGAAATCAACTGGAAATCTGATGGCGATTGCATTGAATGAGTAGATCAGTTTGGGGATTACTGTCCTTTTTACAATGTTAAGTCTTTCCATAAGCATTTGATGTCCTCCCATTTATATAGATCTTCCTTAATTTCTTTCAACAATGTTTTATAGCTTTCAGAGTATAAGTTTGATACTTCCTTTGGTAACTTTATTCATAAGTATTTTGTTCTTGATGCTATTGTAAATGGAATTTTCTTTTTTCATTTATTTAATTGATTCTTGCAAGGATATAGAAATCCAATTGGTTTTTATAATTGATATTTTATCTTGCAAACTTGCTGAACGTGTTTGTTAGTGCTAACAGTTTTTAGTGGATTTCTTAGGATTTTCTATATGTAAAATAATGTTATCTGTGAATAGAGATCATCTTACTTATTCCTTTCTACTATGGATGTTTGTCTTTTATTTCTTTTTCTTGCCTAATTACCATGGCTAGAACCTTCAATGCAGTGTTGAATAGAAGTGGCAAGAGCAGACATTCTCGTCTTGTTCCTGTTTTAGGCGAAACATCCAGTCTTTCATCATTAATTGTGGTGTTGGCTGTGGGTTTTTCCTACGTGCTTTTTACCTGATCGAGGGTTTCCCTTCTACTTATAGTTTGTTGAGTATTTTTATCATGAAAAGATACTGCCTTTTGTCATATGCCTTTTTTTGTTTCTGTTGATATGATTTTATGTACTGTATTAGTTGATTTTTGGATGTTGAATCAGTCTTGCATTTTTGGGATAAATCCCACTTGGTGATGGTGTTGATGAATTTGGTTTGCTAGTATTTTGTTAAGAATTTTTGCATTCATATTCATAAGAGATATTATTTGGTATTTTTCCTGTGGTGTCTTTTTTTGATTTTGATATTAGGGTAATACTGGCTTTTCAGAATGAGTTGGGAAGTGTTCTCCCCTCCTATTTTTTGGAAGAGTTTGTGAATTGATATTAATTCTTTTTCTAAATGTTTGGTAGAATTCAGTTTTAAAACCACCTGGATCAGGACTGTTCTTTGTGGGTAGTTGTTTTTTTTTTTTTAATTACAAATTCAGTATCCTTATTTGTCATTGGTCTATTCAGATTGTCTATTCCTTTTTGCGTCATTTTTGGTAGTTTGTGTCTCTCCAGGCATTTGTCAGTTTCATCTGTGTTACCTAATATATTGGTATACAGTTGTTCTTATAATTTTCATTTCTGGTATTAGTAATTTAAGTCTTCTTTCTTTCTTTTTCTTGGTCAGTCTAGCTAATGGTTTGTCAATTTTGTTAGTATGTTCTAAGAACCAACTTTTGAGTTCAACTTTGGAGTTCGTTTCTCTATTTTTTTCTCTTCTTTATTTTATTAATTTCTGCTGTAATCTTTATTATTTCCTTCCTTCTGCCTACTTTAGGTTTAGTTTGCTTCCCCCCCCCCTCCCCCCCCCCCCCCCCCCCCCCCCAGCGTTTTGGGTGGAAGGTTGGGTTATGATTTAAGATGTTTCTTCTTTTTTTAATATGGGCATTTATAACTATAATTTTTAGCTATATCCTTTAGTTTTATTTCATAAATTTTGGTATGTTGTGTTTTCATTTTTATTCGTCTCAAAGTATATTTTCTAATGTCCTTTTTCATTTCTTTTTTGACTCATTAATTATTCTGTTTTATCTACATGTTGGGTATCCCTTATATCACATGCTTGGGACCAGAAGTTTTTTTTAGGATTTCAGATTTTAAAATACATCTGACCCTTGAACAATGTGGAGGTTGGGATGTTGACCCCCTCTGTGTAGTCAGAAATTTGTGTATAACTTTTGACTCCCTAAAACTAGTAATAGCTTACTGTTGACTGGAAGCATTATTGATAACATAAACTGTTGATTAACGCATGTTCTGTATGTTATATGTCTTGTATTCAGTATTGTTACAATAAAGTAAGCCAGAGAAAAGAAAATGTTATTAAGAAAATTTTAAGAAAGAGAAAATATTATTGATTGAGTGGAAGTGGATCATCATAAAGGTCTTCATCCTTATCATCTTTATTTGAGTAGGCAGAAGAGAAAAAGGAAGAGGAGGAGTTGGTCTTGGTTTCTCAGGGATGGCAGAACTGGAGGAAAATTTGAGTATGATTCACACCCCATGTTGTTCAAGGGTCAACTGTATTTGCATTATATACTTAACAGTGAGCATCCCTAATCCAAAATGCTCCAGTGAGCATTCCTTTGAGTCTCATGTTTGTGCTCAGATTTTGGACCAGGCACCATACATGCTCGTGCCCATAATCCCAACACTTTGGAAGGCTGAGACAGGAGGATCGCTTGAGCCCAGGAGCTCTAGACTAGCTCTGGCAATATGGTAAACTCTGTCTCTACAAAAAAATTAAAAAAAAATAGCGTGGTGTGGTGTTGCATACCTGTAGTCCCAGCTACAGCTACTTGGGAGGCTGAGCTGGGAGGATCACTTGAGCTTGGGAGATCGAGGTTGCAGTGCATGCCACTGCTCTAGCCTGGGCAACAGAATGAGACCCTCTGTCAGAAAAAAAAAAAAGTAGATTTTGGAGCATTTTACAATTTTAGATATTTGGATTTGGGATGCTCAATCTATACTATATTTTGTTTATCCATTTGAATGTTGATGTACACTTGGGTGATTTTCACCTTCTGGCTATTGTGTATAGTGCTGCTGTGAACATTGGTGTACATTATGTGTTTGAATCCCTGCTTTCTCCTCCTTTTTTTTTCTTTCTTTCTTTCTTTCTTTTTTTTTTTTTGAGTGCAGTGGCGTGATTATGGCTCACTACAGCCTCAATCTCCCAGGCTCAGGAGATCCTCCCACCTGAGCCTCCCGAGTAGCTGGGACTACAGACTTGTGCCACCATGCCTGGCTAATTTTTAAATTTTTTTGTAGAGACAGGGTTTCACCATGTTGCCCAGGCTGGTGTAGAACTCCTGGGCTCAAGTGATCCTCCCACCTTGGCCACCTAAAGTGCTGGGATTTGAATTCCTGCTTTCAGTCCTTTTGGATATATACCTAGGAGTGTAATTGCTGGTGATATATACGTAGGAGTGTAAATATACAATCAAATTGTATATTTTGATTTTTGAAAACTATCAAATCTTGAGTTATAATGGCTGTACTATTTTATATTCCTACCAGCAATGCATGAGGGTTCCAGTTTCTTGACATGTTTGTCAACACTTATTATTTTCTCTTTTTAAAATTATAGCCATCTAGTAGGGGTGCAGTGATGCCTCATTTTGGTTTTGACTTGTATTTCCCTAATGGCTAAGATGTTGAACATCTTTTCATGTGCTTATTGGCTATTTGTATCTCTTAATTGGAGAAATGCCTATTCAACTCCTCTGCCTATTTTTGAGTTGGGTTCATTGTGTGTGTGTGTGTTTTCCTTTTTGTTGAGTTGTAGGAGTTCTTATATATTGTGGAACTGGCACTTTTCCCCTCTGTGTTTCTAGCTCCCTGCACTCATTGGGCGGCATCTAGGTAGTGGATTTGGAATGGGAGACTTCCCTAACTCCCCTCGCAGGATGTGCAACAGGGGTGTGGCTTGTCTGTTTAGTTGCTGCTGCTGTTCAAACCTCTTATGGGAGGAGGAGCATGCTGACAGACAGGTGCAGGAGCCCAAGTGGACATAGGTTACAGTGTGCTCTTTTAGCCTTGCCATCCATGGGCGGCTTAAGTGGTAACCAGCTCAGAGGACCCTCTGCCTTTTTGCAAGGGCAGAGGGCCATTGCGATAGCTTTCTGTATCCCAAGCTCTTGTCCAGCATCCTGCAAGAGTTGGGTTACACATGGACTTGAAGAGTGTGAATGTGTGGGTCTTATTGAGTGGTGGAGGTGGCTTTCATCTGGATGAATGGGAGCTGGACAGGGGATATAGTGGAAAGATGATCTTCCCCTGGAGTTTGGCTGTACAGTGGCGGATTCTTCTCTCTGACCACACCCAGCCAAACTCATCTGGGTGTTCAGATGCTCCTTCTCTCCTCTTTCTCTGCTGTGCCATTCTGCCATTTGCTTGTCTCTTCATCTGCTCCTGGAGCCTGGGATTCGGGGTTTTTAGGATAGGAGGGCATGGTGGGCCAAAAGGCAACTTTTTGGGCGCGAAAACAAGAATGCCTGTATCTCACTATGGCCACGGATACCCAGGTTTGAGGGTGGGGCCTTTGCCGGGGAACTGCCCTCTTCTCCCCAGTATTTCCCTGTCTCCTGTCTGTAGCAAATTCAGGGATCCTGTAACTGTCACAGAATTGCCTAACGCAAACAGCCTGTGGCAGTGTCAACAGGTGCTAATCCATGTTCTCACACTGCTGCCTGGACTGGCCATGGGGCTTTGGAGGAGGATCTCTTCTGGATCATCTTCAGTAGAACCAGATTCATTCCTAGCTTTGCCATATGTGCTCCTGCAGACTGGGCCTGACTTGACCCAGTAACAGCACAGAAGTACCATTGAGGCCAGGTACCCTGCTACTGTTTCTGTGCTGCTCATGCTGACAGCTTGTTGTACTCTATTTGGCTGACATTTGGAACATCTGTCTTTTTAAGTAGTATTGTAATTGCCTGGGATGTAATTTTCTATTTTCTTTTTACTTTTGTCCTGTTGGCGTCTCCTGTTTTAGATACGTTTTTTCTAAGCATAAAGAATTTGTACAGGGGAGTGGTTAAGATCATTACTTTTCTGTCTGATCTGCCTGAGTTTGAATCCTAATTCCAATACTTATTAGCTTTTTGGTCTTGGTTTGGTTACTTAACCCTTCTGTGCCTTGTTTTCTTCATATGTAAAATGAGAATGATAATAAATAGTAACCTTATAAGGTTATTGCAAGGATTAAATGAGTTAACATATGCAAGTACTTAGAAGAAGGCTCCGTTACTGTATAGCAGAGACACATGCCACCTTCTTTGAAAGTCAACACATTTAACAGGCATCAAAGATTTCTTGAAACTAAAATTCCAGGAAAAATAAATGAACAAAAATTTCAAAAATCACATAATGTGTGTGCCTGAGTCAGAAGAAGGAACAAAATTTTCTTTTGAACCACCAAACACTGCAGTTGTTGGAATTATTGAGTAAAGAAATATAATGTAAGAATGTTGAATATATTTAAGGAAATGAAAGAGTCTGAATGGATTAATCACCTTTGGAGGACACAGGAGACACAATGAAAATCATGCTTAATCAAAGATACTCTTGTAAACTACTTAAGTGGTCAGCACCTGGGTCCTTGTAAGCGTTAACAGGCCAGATGAACTTTTGTTGCTTTACTTGAGTTAAGGCTTTCCTTTCCCTGGACCAATGGCGGCCAAGGTTTAGTCTGAAATGTATGGGTGTGAAGTGAGGTGGTAGTGAGGCCAGTGGGGTCCCCATGTTGTATAGTTTAGGACCCCTGAGTATAGGAGTATGATGAGGGTTATAAAGTTGTACCCTTTGTCTTTTCTGGGAATAACTGAAATTTTTACTTATCTATAAAAACTAAATATTTTGTTTTCTTTTTCTGTGCCCTCCTTCAGGAGCCATTTTGTTTAACCTTTTTAGAGCTATAAATATGATTTGATTAAAAAATTATAGCTTATACTCACTTCTAGAATAACGATAAGTTTTTGTTACAGCTTTTTGTCTTACCTGCCAATTTTCTAGGCTTTCTCAATCTACTTTGCTAGAAATTCTACTGGAGAAAAATGGTGAGATTTCTATCTTTTCTTTTTAGCCGTATTCATTTTTAGGAGCTCACCCTGAGAGAGCTCAAATCTGTCATTTCTCTCTGGGCAAAATGAGATTTAAATGTTTTTGTTTTACTTGTACAAACCAAAACAGTACATGTTTTGGCAGTTTGTAAATTGTTGCCTCATTAATGTAAACAAAACAAGTCAAATTAGATATTTGTGTTTGAAGAGATTTATTTGCTCCAATACAGCTGTATCCTTTATATAGAAAATTTATAGGTTATTTTATGATCTGTGCTTTTTCAGACTATCCCTTTATAGTCTGTCCAAAACATAAAAAAGATGTTTCCTTGGTTGATTCTTACAAAAGCCCCAAACATGTTGTATAAATGTAAATTGGAAGATTATTACCTACTTGTCTTTAGCCGTGGTTTCCATGTAACAAGGTGCTGTAGATTAAGGTAATGAGAGGCATGACATGGAGCCTTGAGACCTCTACCAGCCTCTATATTCTTTTTCTCTCTCCACTCCACTCAGCAAACAACTGAATTGACAAGTGCTGCCAGCCTAGTTTGGAAATTATAATACTATTCTGTCATTTAATCTGCTCAAAATAATCTCATATAGCAGTGCTCAAGTAAATTAGAAGATAGGTATAGTGAATAATTACTTAAATATTCAATAGACTTTTTGAAGGGACAGCATCGTACAGCAGAGCCAGATTTCTGGTTTCCACGTAAATTTGGATATTTTGCTAGTTTTATGCTCTTGGGTGAATTATTTACCTTTCAGTTTTTTTCCCTGTAAAAATGATGATGTAATACAGGATTATTGTGGAGGCTAAATATATTATTGTATTTCAATTAATCTAGGATATTACCCATTTTAAGACACACCTTTTTAATGGTAACTTTAAGAAAAAAAAAAAAAAAGCCTGCCTATTATGAGATTACACTTTCTTATCAAATAAAGAGAGCTTTTGAATTATCATCATCATCATCATCTTTATTTTTTGAGTTAGGCTGTCTGTCACCCAGGCTGTAGTGCAGTGGCGCAATCATGGCTCATCGCAGTCTCAACCTCCCAGGCTCAAGGGATCCTCCAGCCTCAGCCCCCAGAGTAGCACGTGCTGCCAGACCTGGCTAATTAAAAAAAAAAAAAAATGTTTTTGGTACAGACAAGATCTTGCTATGTTACCCAGGCTCGTCTGACACCTCTGGGCTCAAACTGTCCCCTTTTCTTGGCTTTCCAAAGTGTTGGGATTACAGTTGTGAGCCACCACACCCAGGCTTGAATTATCTAGACATAAATTATTATCATAAGTTACTCTTGTACGTACAAAAAAATAAAATATATCAGTGACAGATTGCGTTAAGAAAATGTGGCAAATATACACCATGGAATACTATGCAGCCATAAGAAAGGATGAGTTTGCGTCCTTTGTAGGGACATGGATGCAGCTGGAAACCATCATTCTTAGCAAACTATCGCAAGAACAGAAAACCAAACACCACATGTTCTCACTCATAGGTGGGAATTGAACAGTGAGATCACTTGGACACAGGAAGGGGAACATCACACATCGGGGCTTATTGTGGGGAGGGGGAAGAGGGAGGGGATAGCATTAGGAGATATACCTAATGTAAATGACGAGTTAATGGGTACAGCACACCAACATGGCACATGTATACATATGTGACAAACCTGCACATTGTGCATGTGTACCCTAGAACTTAAAGTATAATAATTTTTTTAAAAAGTAAAAAATAAAAATAAAAAAATAAACTATAAACTGAATAAAATTGACCAAGTTATTTCTGAAACTCATATTCAGAGACTGAGCTGAGAGTTAACTTTTACTTAAGGTCAACAGGAAATTTCTCATTAATGCTTGATGACGTAGCTGTATACAGACTTGGTCAAAACTTGTCACATCAGCCTTTCATTGCTGTGAAATTGCTTTCACCTAATCCAAAGGATTTCACAGTTTTTTCTGCTTTTAGTTGCTCTGCTGTAACCTACTTGTTTTTTAGGCTTCTTTGTTACCACAACGTGTTATAATGAACTCACTTATATAAAAGTTGAGTTCTAATTGAAATTAAACATATTACAAAACAATGTGATAGTCATAAAAATAGGAATAGAGAGCAATAAAAACAATAGAAAATGCCAAAGCAGACCTAACCATTTAAAAGATAAAATACACATAGCAAAACAGTAGTAAGAAAACGTGGCCTAATAGCGTTTGAACTGAATTTTAAACTGTTTAAATGATATTTAATTATGAAGATTGTATGGTATGTTAGATACCCTCATTACTGTGTATGAATTAGTAGAACCCTTCTGAAGAGCTGCTAATTTTTTGGTGTCTTTTAATTTTTTTGCTATAACATTGCTATATATGTTTTTAGCTATTGGGCTGCACACTTTTTAAAATTTAAGGATTAGTAAATATTGGCTAACATGTAAGCTCCATGGGTGCAGGACATGTTTGGGTATTTATTTACTGATGTATCCCCAGACATAAGAGCAGTCCTAGCGTATGGTACTCATACATTGAGTGACTCAATTAATATATTCTGTGTTAACCAGAACGTATGAATTCTAATGTATCTTTTATTTATATTAACAAAATGCCTTTCCTACAGAATCACGTTAAAATTCCTTACAGCATTATATATGGTGAGGGTACTTAGATTTTTTAAAAAAGCAATACTTTTTAAATGAAATCAGAATGTATCTTTTTATACCTCTACACTTACAAATTAAGAATATTTTTATTGTTTTTGTGGAAATATCTACTCCTGTAAGCACTTTTAACAGTACAGAATAATCTAAAGAGCAATGTAGAGAATTATCTCTACTTCCATCAAAGGGTAACAATCATTATTATATTGGTGAACAGTATTCCAGATATATCTCTGTTATATGTGTGTGTGTGTTACATAATTTAACAGTGATACCTGTTGTTTCCTTCACTCATTAATGTGTTACAGATAAATACCATTTTAAAGGCCTCTCATCATTTTTAAGGATGGCTGAATAGTATCTTATCGCATATGCATATTTTATGGTACTTTTTCAGAATATGGATTTTTGTGGGGCCAGGGGTACTATTAAGCACACAGATCCCATCTTTCAAAACAGCTCCAACTGTTGCTTATCCCTAATATTTATTTTTAAAATAATAGTGTACTGTCATATATTTTTGTTTACATGTTTGGAATGTCTATTTTTTCCCCTTTTTAAGAGGAAAAGATTCTCATTTTAGCCTTTGGTGCAATTCATACATTTAGTGCTATACGTAGAATTTTGTTTTTTAATTAAACGCAGTTCTTGGCACTTTGAAATGAGCTTATTAGGTCTATCCTTTCCTTTCCTCTGTGTTTAAAGTCAAGGCTGAATACTTGACTAGGAGTGTTTTGGGAGTGAAAGAAAAACATAGGTAACACAGAGGGCAAGGCAGGGGCTGCTGAAGCTGTATCTAGAGATTCCCTTTAGATTGTGTCTGTGGGACTTGTCATGGAGTGAATCAGCCACCATGCCCAGTGATTATGAAAAGGTGAATTTATGACTTACCTACTGATGATAGAAATTGTTGACAGTGGTCTTTCTGTATAGAGATGACTTAGAAATACTACAACACTGTACTTAAATCGTCTTTCAGGTCTTTCTTGACTGCTGATTTTCTTTCTTCATATAATCTATTTTTGTTTTCATACCTTCTCTATTAAGACAATAATCAGGTGAGACAGAGGAGGAGAAATAAATAGCATAGTGATCGGTTAGGGTTTGTCATGGTGGTAGAGTCACTGCCTCCTTAGGAGGTAATATCACGCCATAGACTCCAGAGTTAGACAGTCTTGGGTTTGAACCTCAGCTCTGCTTCTTGCTAGCTGGCTGACTTTGGGCAAGTTTTCAAATCTTTCTGAGCTTCAGTTTTCTAAAATACCCACATCTCAGGAATATGTAAATTAAATAAGCTATCTACACTGTACTGAATATAGTATATAGCTCACAATATGTGTTAAGAATATGGGTTCTAGAGTCAGACTGTCTGTGCTTAGATCCCAGCTCTGCCACCTACTAGTTGTATAACCTTTAACAATTACCCAACCTCTCTATCTTAGTTTCCTCAGCTACTATATGGGATAATAATAGGTTTGCTGTGACAGTTAAAGAAGTAAATACACATGTAGGATAACAGTGTCTGACCATAGAAACTGTAAATGTTAACACTCAGTAGCTAATAATAAATCTCCTTTAATTCTGAAATGGTTCCACATGTATGTAGGATATGATTTCTACTCTCTCGTTCCCCTATTCTCATGGAATGTGCTGTTCTTGAGCTTGAAATACTGTTAATTTCCAACTGTCTTAGTCATATTGCTCATTGGTATATTTTCTTATGAAATACAGAAATTCCTTTTAAAATTAAAAAGTGACATCCAGTGATTAAAAGACTGCATAAGAATATTTGATCAAGAATATGGTCTGTCATAGCTGTTCATAGTCTAAGATAGACTTGGAGTTTTTGTTTGAAAATGCTTTGAAAATTGTTAGTGCTATTAAATTTGTAAGGTGTAAGGAAGTTGTTAGTAATTTCAAAAGTGGTTTAAGTGAAAATTGAAACACTTTCAAAAGTATTTATTCCAGCGAGACTGGGATGAAAATAAGTGTTTCCTCTGGAAATCCTGACTGAGCCTATTCATTGAGTTCTGTAATGATGGAGCCAGAAGAACTCAAAGTTTCAGTACCCTCCCCACCCCCCTCATCCCATTTGATTCTGGCTGAGAAGGATCCAGAAGTGTGACATACGTTTGTTTCATTCTAGCCATGTATTATGTAGGCATGTAAGAAAATTATTTTTCCGCCAAATTTTAGTTTAAATGTTAGCTAAATGACTTGTGTTGGAATGCGCTCAGTAGCACTTTAGGAGTTAAATATAGTGATAAAGCAGTCATTTTCTTCCCTTTTCATAGGTAAGTTGTCACAAATTTTATTTCTCATATTTGTTTTTTTTTGGGATTCATACTCATGTACTTGTGAAACTATATTTGCATTATTTAGAACTGGTGGTTATCCTGGATGCTACTTCTTCACAACAAATGGTCCCTACTTATTTGCTTTGTTACTATTTCACCACTTCGTAGAATGTGATTTCCTGAACTGGAAATGTGTGAAAAATCAGGTTGTAGGAAATAATACTCTTAATTAGTAAGAATTTCAAATGTACTTTTTTTAAGAGATGAATAAAACTAGATTTTAGTAAATTCTTTAATTCAGACTTTTTGTAATCATATCCCATGGGTTTACTGCTACTTATCAAGTATTTTTATACCTATTCTGATTTATTTCTTACTTTAACTCCCTGGTTGTAAGTGTTGTTCACAGTTGATAGGTGAGGAAACTGAACTGAAAACTGGTAAACTAATATGGATTAAAGAGTTTGGACTTAAGTCCAAGTCATCTGATTCTAAATCTCACAGTCGTAGCACACCATGCTGCCTTTCTACCTCTCCATTGTTTTAATATGGTAGCTAATACCAGGAAGTTTGAATTGAGAGAATAAACTTGTCTTTAGCACCCTTTAATTTTACCTTTTATCTTTGGTTGAGGAGACAGTAGCAAAAAAAAAAAAAAAAACCACTTTTGAACCAAGACCGAATTTATATTCAGATTAATGATTTGTCATCTTTTTTTTCAGCATTAAGGAATTTCCATAAATTATACATGATCAGTATTTGAGTCAGAATACCCTCAAAGATCTATTCTAACCTCCTCATTGTCTTGAAGGGACCTGAGGGCTCAATGATCAAGCCAGCCAGAGTTTGTTCTTTATAGGTCCTAACTCTGCCAAATCGTTTTTATTAAGGTTGTGAAATATAACACCTTTTGAATTTTTCATCTTCTTCAACTTTTATACACTTTAGAATTCAAATTCAGCATGAACAGAATTTGTCTCAGTGCTAGGCTGAAACTAAGTATTTTATTAACTGGTCAGTTTTTTGTTTTGTTTTGTTTTGTTTCCTTAAGGGAGCATTCTGGAGAAGAGGAACTTTCAGGTTGTAATCTAGCCCTTGTTACATAACTAGACTAGATACCATATATTCTCATTATACCTGGACATTTTTTTTTGAGCCTGAAATCTCAGCAGATGGCAAGAAGTAGTTAGGGATTACATTTGGGCTAACACAGTTTCGTATGATGAAGCATGTGGGGAAAGAAGATCTGTCTAGCTGTCTGGCGTGCTATCTTACAGATATGTTCTTGCTGGAGCCATGGGGTAAAAGTTATAGAAGAATAGTGTTAGGGCCAGGAAGGAAAGAGTTTCAAAGTAGAGTTTGAGGCCATGGGGGTATATAGCTCAGGAGTAGAGCATTTGACAGCAAAGTAGAGCTTGATTTCTTGCTTTTTGATTTTGCTTTCTGTTGCCAGAGGGGCATGTGTTCTGGGGGTAATTTGTGTGTTTATTGTATGCTTGCTTGGTCCTTCTCAGCATGAGGTTTGTGTCTCTTTCTACTTCCCTTAGTAGGTTAAGGGGAACAGACCTTTCTTTTCTCTAACAGAATTTGGAGGTCCATATTTCCATGACTAGCCTAGGAATAATACAGGCATAAAGAAAAATATTCACTTATACAAATTCCAAACATATAATCATAAGTTAAAAGTTCATAACATAAGGGATAATCAGCACTTTACCAGTGAATCCTTGGCAATGTAAAAATTTCACTTTGTAGTTCCTTTAGCTGGTGAGCTCTTTGTTGCATTTAAAATGGATTTTGACTTATAAAAATTCAGTTTAAGAGCAGATTTTCATGAATCTTCCTACACGTAAAGCATAATCATTGTCTTTGTGTTCAAAGCCCTAGTTGGTTGTCACATGGAAATAGTAGAGTTCGATATTTGCCCTTGGTGTAAATGCCTGAATTTGGTGTGCCAGAAAATTGTTATTTTTTGGAATTTAAAAGTATGTCTTCAACAGATAAGTACAATTTAGTATGTTGATAGGATTATCCTTTATAGATTTAGTTTTTCTTTTCATTGGGTAAGTGATACATATTCTCACTAAACTAGGCTGAAAGTTTCTAAGTTCCGAATTGTGGTTAGCAATAGGACTGTGAAGTTACAGATGTAGTATTCAAGTCATGCAAATATATGTAAACTAAGGAAGTATGGTCTATAGGTAGAACACTTGGAGAAATGGTAGTCAATTACATGTAAATTTTCTTTCCTTTTCTTTAAGCAGCCTACAGGTTTAGAAGCTCATGTTAGAGAAATAGTGTTTTAACCAAGAAAATCCCTTTGGCAAGACTCTTATCTTGATAAAAGCATGTTGGTCTGCATACCACTTTGCATAAAAGATGTGTATTGCATTAACTGTGGAGAAGAGAAGATTCCAGTGTATTTCAGCCTCTTTGCAGGATAAAGCAAAGCAAAGCAAATAGCCATGCTGTGTGTCTCAAAGGGCTCTTGTGTGAGTATTTCAACTTGAAAGAAGATTAGCATTGGAAGTCTGTGATCATGTCAAACATTTGTAATTGAAGGTGGCTGTTGAAAATAATTCTTTACATAACTGGATTTTGGCAGTCTTGATGAGGTAAGTAGAATCAATAGGAAATGATCTGTTTGTCATTGCTTAGCCATAATGCCAAGATGCTTGGTGTCTGGGAATGGAGACTTTAAAAAGCATCAACACTGGGAAGTATTTGATAATTCAAGTCTAAGAGGCTCTTTATGAAAAGTGCAGAAGGAATATATGCATGGGAATATATACCATTAAATTTTTGCCGATAACATTGTTTCTCACTACAGTTAAATTGAAACTTTGATCACTCTAGTAGCCACAGGTCATTTAATGATTTTTGCCAAACCGTAAACTTAGGCAACTTAAGTACATGCCTCATGTAAACAGTCTTATATGTGAGCATGTTTTTCCTGTTACTTGTATTTTTATTCCTTGACATAAAGTTTTAGAACTTTTTGGGGGAAGTTCATGAACACTCATAGTTCTTTCTGGTAGATGAACATTACTCTTACTTCTGTGAATAAATTATAAATGTACTATAAAAATTCATCTGGAGTGGCAAGTGAAAAAATACAGTATGATTGGCTGCCAAGAATGTCTTATTATATCTGTATATTTATGCTACTAATGAATGGATACTTCTAACAAGTCAGTTACTGAAAGATATGCAGCTTTGGGGAAACAACAAAGTGAACAGGAAATGCTTTTCTTAGAGAATTTTATTTGCTCATCCAAAGCAATAGAAAAATGTTAAATGATTGGTGGTAGGTTTTATTTTCCTGGAGCACCTTGTACAGCCTGCAATTCAATCGGTTTTTGTGCTAAGGGATGGGTGCACTGACCTTGTCAAAAGAGTTAGCAGAGATTTCGTTTGACTTTGGTTTCTTAGTTCACAATACTCATGGATATCTGGATCTCTAACCTTGGCTTTTTATAACTATAATCCTAGGCAGTCATTCACTATGAATACACTTGTGTTTCTCTTTTTTCTTTGTATTTGTTCATTTGAAAAGTCTTTCAAAAAGGAATTGCAGCCTGCATGTGATTATAGCTATCAGTAGCACTTAAACTAACTGCTTAGATGAAACTTTTCTTTTTGGAACCTGCTAATTTCAGATATCAATAGAAAAAAATTTCTTGTACTGTTAAAAGGCCCGACTTTACTAATTAGTAGCTACTCTTTGGATTGAGCTAGAATCCTTAGGGACAGAATTTGATAGAATAATTTTTGACATTTTAATTTGACAAGAAACAATTCAGGAAAACGATTTTAGTCTTGGGCCTGAAGTGGCATCTTCCCTTGCTGTTTGTGATACTTAGTGCAGGGAATGCCTTTGAAGCAGTGCTTTATAAACCCTGTGATCCATTTAATGTGATAGTTCAAGCTGCTTGGCTGGTTTTTTCATAGGAGCCTCACCTAAAATAGTCTAACACAGTGGAAAGACTTTTCTATATTTTAGAGGGTAATGCAATAAATTCTAATCTTTGTGACAAAAGGATAACTTTCCAGAAGGACAATAAATTTAGGTATAAAATGTGTGAATTTTATGCTCCTTTATCCTTTAATTGTATTATACTCTACATCTTTCTAACTCAAAAAGTACTTTGTTTTAAAAATATCCCTTCCCACACTTGAAAATAGTAGAATAAGACTAATTTTAATTACAGGTTCTTTGTGTGTTTGTGTGTATATCTCTATATAATGGAAAACTTACATTTTTAAATAATGAAGTTAAAGCTTTAAACAAGTAGAGTATATATACATATAAGCATGCATGCTAATTTATTTCTGAAAAATTATCTTAGAAATCTGTGTTTCTCTAAGTATTTGGGGGAATATTTAAATAGCCAAACTATAAATGAAATAGGTGTTTGAAAAAATATCTAGCTGGGCATGGTGGCTCACATCTGTAATCCCAACATTTTGGGAGGCTGAGCTGAGAAGATCGCTTGAGCTAGGGAGTTTGAGACCAGCCTGGGCAACATAGTGAGACCTTGTCTCTACTGAAAATTTAAAAATTAGATGGACATGGTGGCACATGCCTGTAATCCCAGCTACTCAGGAGGCTGAGATGGGAGGATCACTTGAGCCTAAGAATACAAGGCTGTAGTGAGCTGAGATTGCGCCACTGCACTCCAGCCTGGGCAACAGAGTGAGACCCTGTCTTAAAAAAGAAAAAGGAAAAAGAAAAATATTTGGAGACAAACCTGGTTTCTAAGCCTGTGGAGTAGATTGGAAGAAACGGAAAATGTGACTTCCTTTAGTTTCTTCTTTGCGTGTGTGTGTGTGTGTTTTAATTGAGACGGAGTTTTGCTGTGTTGCCCAGGCTGGAGTGCAGTGGCGCGATATCAGCTCACTGCAAGCTCCGCCTCCCGGGTTCATGCCATTGTCCTGCCTCAGCCTCCCGCATAGCTGGGACTACAGGCGCCCACCACCATGCCTGGCTAATTTTTAGTATTTTTAGTAGAGACGGGGTTTCACTGTGTTAGCCAGGATGGTCTTGATCTCCTGACCTCGTGATCCGCCCACCTCAGCCTCCCAAAGTGCTGGGATTACAGGCGTGAGCCACAGTGCCTGGCCATGTATGTGTGTTTCTAATACGTACAATTTTGTTCTTTACTAGATAAGGTTAGAAATTGATACTCTCAAATTTGCTGATAATAGTGACTTACTCCAGGTGAGGAAAATGCATTGATTTTATTACCAATATATCCCCTGGAGATTAGGGTGGGTAGATGATTTGGAGAAGTAGGTTGCTTGGTATCAATTGGTTACATTCTGTTGCTTCAGAACAAACCATTATTAGTTGGTATCCTAAGTATTTTAGTGAAAGAAAAAATTTTAATGGATTTGGTGGTCATGTAAGTTTGTGTGCTAGCATGTGTTCTCTTTCTCTGCACCTCCCTGCCCCCACCTCCCCGCTCACCGTGCCCTGCAAACATTTTTCTGTCTACTTTTCTTCTTTCTCTTCCTTTTTTCTTTTCTCTCATTTAAACATAGGGAAAATGGCATTTTTCATGCCGTTGTCTAAGAATGCCTGTTACTATAAATAATTCGTTTCATGAAGACTTATGACTTTAATCATTTTTACATTTATTTTAGTAAAAATCATTTATTACCTTTAGCAATTCACTGGGTAAAATTGCTCATAAAGAAGAAATATCACTATTCTGTTTTCCTCTAAGGAAAAAAAAGTTCTAAGAATAAAAAAGTCAAAGTTAAGTCAACATAGCATATCACACATTGGGTTTGTATTCTAACATACTTTTGATTTTGTTTTTTTAACTTTTACCTGAAAATAATGTTGGAATATGACTCCATGTATGTGATATACTACAATAATATTAGCTATACTAATTTCACTTGTAGTTGTCCTAATTTTGAGTTAGAAAACTTAACAGGAAAAATTCACTAGAGTCCTGTCATATAAAAGACTGTATTTTTAGGACAACATCACGTCCTTTAAAATTTATTTTGGAATGGAGACTTTATACTTAAAATAAACTTAGAGGAAATAAAATAATTTTAAAAGTTTCTTCAGCCATTGTGTATAGTTTCTGTTAGAGGTAATTTCCAGCACTGGAAAATCAGGAAGTCTGTAGTTTAAATTCTTCAGGATGAGATTATATTGCCAATTTTCTTTACACATGGTGTTCAGTATGTATTAAGTGACAGCTATAACTTTTCCTTTCCTCTTTTACCTTTGGGAATTTGAGGAACACAGCTTTAGCTTTCTTCTAATTTGTGTTATTTTTATATTTAAAATCAGTTTTCAAGACTATATGCATTTATAGTGTGACTGAATAGCTGAACAACCTTCTAAATTTGTTTAGCATATTGTGTTTTAAAAATCATGTAAATATCTATTGGTCAAGCTTTAAGAACTTGGGGCAGGGAACAGTAAGAAGGGATGGAGAAATGTCATTCCTTTTAGGTAAGATTAGACCAGATTATGTTTGTTTGTTTGTTTGTTTGTTTATTTATTTATTTATTTGTCTTGGTTCTTTTTTTCTACTACTTATGATTTCATCTGAACATTGAGAATTGTTAACATAAAATGTATTTGCCACAAATTAGACCCAACAATTAAGTTTTAAAATTGCCAGGGATATCAAAAGAGATTTTAGATGATTTCCATGGCTTCAGGGAGAATTGACTGAATATGGATTATTATTATTATTTGAGATGGAGTTTTGCTCTTGTTATCCAGGTTGGAGTGAAGTGGCACAATCTCAGCTCACTGTAACCTCCACCTCTCGGGTTCAAGCAATTCTCCTGCCTCAGCCTCTTGAGTGGCTGGGATTATAGGGGCTTGCCACCACGCCGGGCTAATATTTTGTATTTTTAGTAGAAATGAGGTTTCATCATGTTGGCCAGGCTGGTCTCGAACTCCTGACCTCAGGTGATCCACACCCTCCTTAGCTTCCCAAAGTGCAGGGATTACAGGTGTGAGCCACCGCACCTAGCCTAATATGGATTATTTTTAAGTTTCAGAGAATGGTCTGTGATTTTAATAAGCATAGTCTTTTGTGATTTGGCTTAATAAAAGAGGTTGAAACGAGTGTCATTAGCCAAGTGACATTTAAGTGCCTTGGTTTGCTTTTCTGTGGATTGAAAAAAACTGAGCACTGTTAATATGATTGTACAGTGACACTGGAAATTATGAGATATGTGTCTGGTTAGTCCTGCTTGTATTGCAGTTGAGATACATACCAAGTCTGATAATGCAGAGCTTTTCCATTTCATGTGTCTGTTTACCATTTTCATGATCTTAAGCAATAAACATTTCTCGACAACAGCATCAGACCTCGTTTTTACCAACACTAATTCTTTACTATATGCCAAACATGAGCACAAATCGGTTTTTATCCATGTTAATGAAAAACAAAACCCTCTATTTCAGTCTATAAAACAGATACATGAGATGCTAGAAAGTCTGGAATCAATTAAGTCAGCCAAGTGTTTAGGAAAAAAGACAGCAGACATAGAAATCATATCAAAATGACTTGTTTTAAAGAACTGGAAACCTGCAGACTAAATGGTGAATAAGAAATTAATTTAGAAAACACTTTTTATTTAATATGCACTTTTTAAAATTTACATTTGATTTTTAGACTGTAGAACATATATGTGAGAATACTCTTAGTCTTCATATGACTATGGGACTGTATTAATAGGTGTTTTTATCCTTTTTATGCTGTATATTTTAATTGGCCTTAGAAGAAGATCTGAAAATATGAAGATGAGAAATTAATTGAGCATAGAATTTAAGAATAGTACTTGCTACCTGATGACAAGGCAAGTTAATATAGGCTCCCCTGGGCTGTTTTAGTGTGAAATAGGCATAAGTGCATGGCAAATAAATAAATGTCAGTGGGGAATAAAAAATTTCATTAGGGAGTAAAAAATATTATAGAGGAAACCTCAACTTCTCTGTGAGAGAATTAGAAGATCATACCTGTTCTGGATACTTCCAAAGGCCTTTCTTTTGGCACTGTTTTATGTTAAAGTATTACTAAGTTAAATACAAGTAAAGTCCTGGCTCCTTGTGCTTTATCTTGTGCCATAAGGGAGGAACTGAGGTGGTTTTGAAGTATGAATCTTTGGTCCAGTGATCCCTTTGTGTATTCCATTAGAGAATGAAAACCTAGCTGGACGCGGTGGCTCAAGCCTGTAATCCCAGTACTTTGAGAGGCCGAGACGGGCGGATCACGAGGTGAGGAGATCGAGACCATCCTGGCTAACACGGTGAAACCCCATCTCTACTAAAAAAAATACAAAAAACTAGCCAGGCGTGGTGGCGGGCGCCTGTAGTCCCAGCTACTCGGGAGGCTGAGGCAGGAGAATGGCGTAAACCCGGGAGGTGGAGCTTGCAGTGAGCTGAGATCCGGCCACTGCACTCCAGCCTGGGCGACAGAGGGAGACTCCGTCTCAAAAAAAAAAAAAAAAAAAAAAAAAACAGAATGAAAACCTAAATGAGAACAAATTTGCTTTTTCCATGGATGGATTGTATTATTAATCATATACTGCTCATCTGAATGAATCCTAGTTTGTTTGATTTCTGATGTATCTAACCAGTTGGCTTGACAGTAAATGATCCTCCCTATACAAATCACTGATTTGTATGTTTCTCCAGCATCTCCTGCTTTGAGTATTCCTTAAACATTATTTTCCTTTCTTAGACTCAGGTCTGAAGAGCAACAAAGTATACTATCATGCTAATTATGTTAACCTCTGGGAACAAAAATGATAATTGACTGACATTCACAACTTTTAAAAGCCTCCAGAGCTTTCTTATTATTGGGAAAACCAGTGAAAAGATGACTGAAAGGAGAGGATTAGGCAGAGGATGTAAGTCTTGGTTTTAGATTATTTTGGTCTGATTATTCTGATTATTTAACTCTTACTCCAAATATGAGGAGCTTACTTATGCTCCTGACTTCCTGATAAAGCTGTAAATATTAAAATGGGTTTGAGTTAGTAGATCCTAAAACACTTCAGGAAGCTCTTAAGTATTGTGCAAATGCAGGAGATTCATCTTACTTACTTTAGAATAACTGAAAAGGACCTTGAGAAAATTATACTAATTTGTAGACTAAACAAAGAATTTGGTGGCCATTTTCTTCTCTGCCGTTTGACCCAATTATACACACAGGATATGGACAGGTGTCATTGTGCTCAGCTATTTTCCCTTACGTGAGAGCCTTGAGTTGAATGTTTCTCTGGGCAGCTAATCCTTGGCACCACAGCTTTGTTCTGATAGTGGCATCTAGCACTAGATTGATTTAACTGAGTCTGAGGTTTGCTCTTTTCGGAATGTGCTCTTCTAGGCAGCTTTTTTGTGGCCCTGACATGACCACATGCTGCTGCTGCTTTTTCTGCCTTCTAGCACCACATGTGAAGTTAAGACATTCTGACACCTGCCATTTGGAACCTTTACTTGCTGAAAAATGTCAAGATTTTCAGACAAGATGAAGACAGATATAACTGATTTTTTTCCTTTCTCAGGAATAGGCTGAGGGCATTTGTTCATAGATGGATGAATTGCTGAAGTGGTACAGTTCAATTATTTTTGGGAGTGCACCACAGGTTTTGTGTAGAAGGTTCGGTTGTGTTTATATGTCCTTATTCTCCTTTGCACCTATTTGGTGTGATACTAACTTGATCTTTGTAGAAGTAAAGGTTTTAGTGATTATTTTCTGGACTTCACTAGATAATAATGAGGGTTGGCGGGGTGTTCCCATCCTTACTCCTCATTTTTATTAAAAACTTCACTAGGAAATTGCAGATTTTTGACGATGAGCTTCTGTTACGATCATATGTCATACACATGTGCACACTGATGACCATCAAATCTAAAACTGCCAGGCATAAGACTTCCTGTTGAAGGTCCTTGCTGCTTCCTTTTCCCTTTTCCCTCTTGAGCCATCTAAATGTTCTAAGTCTAGATGATTGATTAGTAATGAAAGATAGGAGAAGTGTTACTTGATAAGTGATAAGTTTTTTCCTTCTAGTAATTGATAGCTGCCTGTTTAAGGAAGGAAATTGAACTCTGGTAAAAAAGGAAGACGTAAAAAAGTATTATTATTTTGCATATTATTACCTTTTAATATTATGGTTAAATTATAATCGGCTGTATGCTATTGAGTAAACTATTTCCTCTATTTCTAATATGTTAATCTTTGTCTTGAATCTCAAGTCTGATTACATCACAGAGATGGTGATAGTCTAATTTGGTGTAATTTGGAAAAGAAACTCCAGTGACTCTAATCTTTTTGAATTGCAAAAAAAACATAAAAAGATTGGATGAAAAAATGCCCTAAAAGTCATTTTTTGGGAACCAGACCATGTTGAAAGATTGTGGGCTGGATGTGAAGCTACATCCTCTGGCATCACATGGAAAAGGGAGAATGAAGATTGGCCAACAGGCTTGTTCCTTATAGTGTAATTTGTGAAGACTAGTAGATAATTTGTGAAGACTAGTAGATATGTAAAATCCATCTTGAGCAATTAGAAGGCAATGAGGACTAATGACTTTTATGTTATCAATAAGATCCATGAATTGGAACATAAATATTTGGAAATATTTTGTAGTAGAAGCTTAGTAGTTCTTCAGTAAAGAAAGCTTCTTGCTTAGGCTAGCTAGACTGACTTGAATTATATAAAGAAGGATTCTTGTTGCAAATTTAAACTGTCTTTATCTTTTAACTGGATTCTTCTTATTAGAACAGTTTTTCCAAAGAATCACAGAATATATGTCTTAGGTTAGAGAAATAGCATTCATATAAGCCTCCTCCTCTTTGGATTTACTTTTTGGAAGTGGATAATCACTAAGGAAAAACCATGCATTATTTTGGGTTTCACCTTGGAAATGAACAACCTTAATAATACTTTGACCTGAAACAAACATGTTTTACATTTGTTGAAGTATGTTTCATACCGTTGCTAATTATGGTATAAGACAAGATTTGAACTTTAGCTGCCATGTTTGGTTCCTCTTAATTTGAAGTACAATAGATTTTCAACAAAGAAAGGGCTGCATTGGCATGTGAATTATTTTAAATGGCTCTAAAGTGAAAATGACTAATCAAATTAGGCAAAAATGCCAAGATATATCAAATATATTTTTAAGATGATATGCTTGTTCTCTGTAATCTTTACCACAGTGCACCATTTATCTTTCTTATTAATTTGTAAAGTAGACATATTTCTTATATTTTTCATAAGTAGGATGTCAAAAGCCATAGGACTGACCAGTGATTCTGAAAACACTGGCACAGCAATCCATATTCTTTAGTATCAGCACTCCATCCAGTCTTCCTAGGGGGTAGCTCAGGCCCATCTGAAGCTGAAATAAATTAAAATAGATTTATTTATTCCATAATATATTAAAGTCAGTTGCAAGTTTTCTTTTCTTTATAAAAAGGGCTAATACATTTAGGATGCCAGTTATGATAGGCTTTGCTAAAACAAAACAGAAAAGTTGAAGCTATGAGAAATATTTATATATTGTACAGATAGAAAACTCTTAAGCTTTCACATTTTTCAAGGGCTTTGTATTTCTTTTGAGTTTTTGAGGCTTTAGAACAGTGATTCTAGTGATTCTCAGAGTGTGGTCCTAGACTTCATCAAAATTAAAAACTTTTGCTGGGTACAGTGGCTTATGCCTATAATCCCAGCACTTTGGGAGGCCAAGGCAAGAATATTTTTTGAACCCAGGAGTTTGGGGCTGCAGTGAGCTGTGATCATGCCACTGTACTCCATCATGGGTGACAGAGTGATATCTTGTCTAAAAATACATTAAATTAAAAATTAAATTTTTTTTTTTAAATTAAAAAGTTTTGTGTTTCAAGTGAGATTCATCCCAAGTATGCAAGGATGGTTCAATGTGTGCAAGTCAGTGAATGTGATACATCATATCAACAGAATCAAGGACAAAAACCCATATGATCATTTCAGTAGATGCTGAAAAAGCATTCGGTAAAATCCAGTGTACCTTCATGATGAAAACTCTCAACAAATTGGGGTAGAGAAGGAACATACCTCAACATGATAAAGTCCATGTATGACAAACCCACAGCTAATACACTGAATGGGGAAAAACTGAAAGCCTTTCTACTAAGATCCAGAACAAGATAAGTATGCCCACTTTCCCACATCTATTCAACATAGACCTAGCCAGAGCATTAGGCAAGAGAAAGATATAAAGAGCATCCAGATTAGAAAGGAAGAAGTCATATTATCCTTGTTTGCAGACAACATGATCTTTTATTTTAAAAACCTAAAGACTCCACCAAAAAACTCTTAGAAGTGATAAATGAATTCAGTAAAGTTGCAGAATACAAAATCAACATATGAAAATCAGTATTGTTGGCCAGCTGTGGTGGCTTACACCTGTGTAATCCCAGCACTTTGGGAGGTCAAAGCAGGTGGATTGCTTGAGCTCATGATTTCGAGACCAGCCTAGGCAACATGGTGAAACCCAGTCTCTACAAAAAAATTAGCTGGGCATGATGGCATGTGCTTATAGTCCCAGCTACTTGGGAGGCCGAGGTGGCAGGATGGCTTGAGTGTGGGAGGTGGAAGTTGTAGTGAGCCGTGGTTGTGCCACTGCACTCCAGCCTGGGCAACAGAGCCAGACCTTGTCTTCAAAAAAAAATTAAAAATAAAAATAAATCAATATTGTTTATATAAACTAGCAGCAATCTGGAAAATAAATCAAGAAAGCAGTCTCATTTATAATAGCTACACACACACACACCACACACAGAATAACCAAACACACACACACACACACAGACACACACAGAATAAAATTAACCAAAGAAGTGAAAGATTTCTCCAAGGAAAAATATAAAATACTGGTGAAAGAAATTAAAGAGGACAGAAAGTTGGAATAATATTCCGTGCTCATAGGTTGGGAGGATTAATATTGTTAAAATATCTTTACTACCCAAGGTGATCTACAGATTCAATGCAATAGCTATCAAAATACCAGTGACATTCTTCATAGAAGTAGAAAAAAAATTCTAAAAATTCAAATGAAACAACAAAAGACCCCAAATAGCTAATGCAACCCTGAGCGAAACAAAGCTGGAGGCATCACACTACCTGATTTCAAAGTATACTACAAAGCTATTATAACCAAAACAGCATGATACTAGCATAAAAACAGACACATAGACCAATGGAACAGAAGAGAGAACCCAGAAATAGATCTGTACACGTGGAGCCAACTCATTTTGACAGTGGTGCCAAGAATACACATTGGGGAAAGAACAGCCTCTTTAATAAATGATGCTGGGAAAACTGGATATCCATGTGCAGAAGAATGGAACTAGATCCCAATTTTTTTACCATATATAAAAATTAACTAAAAATGGATTAAAGACTTAAATGAAAGACCTGAAACTATAAAACTGCTAAAAGAAAACAATGGGGGGAAATGTTGCAGAACAGTGGTCTGGGCAAAGATTTTTGGGGTAAGACCTCAAAAGCACAGACAAAGCAAAAATAGACAAATGGGATTACATCAGGCTAAAGAGCTTCTGCACAACAAAGGAGACAATCAAGAAAGTGAAGAAACAGCCTACTGAGTGGGAGAAATTATTTGCAAACTATCACAAAGGGATTAATAACTAGAACATATAAGGAAGTGAAACAACTCAATAGCAAAAGAAAACCCACAAATACTGTGATTAAGAAATAGTTAAAAGACCTGTACAAACATTTCTCAAAGGAAGACATACAAATAACCACTAGATATATTAAAGAAATGCTAAGCATCACTAATCATCAAGGAAATGAAAATCAAAACCACAATGAGCTGTCATTTCACCACAGTTAGAATAACTGTTATCAAAAAGGTAAAAAATAAATGCTGGAGAGGATGTGGAGAAATGGGAACACTCATACACTGTTGGTGGGAAGGTAAAGTAGTGTAGCCATTGTGGAAAACTCTATGCAGGTTCTCTAAAAAAAAAAAAAACTAAAAATAGAACTGCCATATAAGTCAGCAATCCCACTACTGAGTATATATCCAAAAGAAAGGAACTCAGTATATTGAAGAGATACCGTACTCCCATGTTTATTGCAACACTATTCACATTAGCCAAGATATGGAATCAATCTAAGTATCTGTCAACTGATGAATAGATAAAGAAAATGTGTTATGTATACACAATGGGATATTATTCAACCATAAAAAAGAATGAAACCCTGTCATTTGCAGCAACATGGATGGAACTGGAGGCCATTATGCTAACTGAAATAAGCCAGACACGGAAAGACAGGTATTGCATGTTCTCGCTCATATGTGGGAGACAAAAAAGTTGACCTCATGGAGATAGAGATTAGAATGGTAGTCACTAGAGTTGGGGGCATGAAGAAGTTATATAGAAGGAATCAGTTCTAGTATTCAGTAGTACAGTGGGGAAATTATAATTAACAGTAATTTATTATATATTTTTAAATAGAAGAGAATTGTAATGTTCTCAACACGAAGAAAAATAGATGTTTGATGTGACAGATATCCCACTTATACCCTGATTTGATCATTACACATTATATACAGGTATCTAATTACCACATGTACCCCAAAAATACCCCAAGGATATGAACAGTTATGTATCAAGTAATTTTCAAAAATCAAAATGAGCACACACAACTTTGTGTTTCAGAAAACCATTAAGAGAATGACAAGATAAACCAAAATTGGGAGAAAATAATTGCAAATATTGTATCTGATAAAAGACTTGTAGTTAGAATACAAAAAGAACACTTATGACTCACTAGTAAGGAGACAAACCGATTAAAAATGGGCAGAATAGATATTTTACTAAAGAAGATTAGAAAAGGCCAATAAGCACATTGAGTAAATGATTTGCATCATTAATGATTAAAGAAATATAAGTAAAATTATAAGTAGATGCCACTGTATAACCACTAAAATGGCTATACTAAAAAGACAGACAAATAACAAGTATTGTCAAGGATATGAACAAACTGGAGCCTTCATTCATTGCACCTAGGCAGTTCTCTTTTTTGAGACGGAATCTCACTCTGTCACCCAGGCTGGAGTGCAGTGGTGCGATCTCAAGCGATTCTCCCACCTCAGCCTCCTAAGTAGCTGGGATTACAGGTGCGTGTCACCATGCCTGGCTGATTTTTGTATTTTTAGTGGAGATGGGGTTTCACCATGTTGGTCAGGCTGGTCTTGAACTCCTGACCTTGTGATCTGCCCACCTCAGCCTCCCAAAGTGCTGGGATTACAGGAGTGAGCTACCACTCCCGGCTGGCAGTTTCTTAAAAAAATTAATATGAAATTGAATTTTGGTGATGGTTGTACAACATTATTAAAAGTCATTGAATTATATACACTTAACATGGGTGAATTTTATGCAATGTAAATTATACCTCAACAAACCTTAAAAAGAGTAGTCCCAGGACCAGAAGTATCTAATTCACCAGTGAACTTCTTAGAAATGCAAATTCTCAGCCACAGTGAAGTAGAAACTGGTGGGGGGGGGGGGGGGGGGGGGGGGGGGGTGCGGCCCAGCAGTCTGTATCAAACCCTCCAGCTAATTCTGATGTAGGCTGCAGTTTGAGAATTACTGCTCTAGATTCAAGGAAAGTTAAATGGAAGTATGGGTTGTTTTTGGTACCATTTATGTACATTCAGTCTACCCTGTTCCTGTAACTGCAGGAAAGGTTTGAATTAAGGACTGTTCTAGTAGAGTTAAAGGAAATTATAGGGCAATGAGAGTAAAAATAAACTGGCCTTTCATGTTCTTGATATGTCCCTGTGAGAAGCTTTATGATTGTGATGTTTGTGTACCATATGTTGGTAAATTCCTGTGTTCTTTTAGGCTTGCTGTTAGTTAATGAACGTAGCATAAACAGGTTCATTTGCCATAACGACAGTAGAAGTTTAGATCCCTGAAAGGAATTATGTCTCCTAAATATTTACACAGTGTAATATAGCAGAGTCAGAAATGTGCAGTGATCCCAAAAAAGTAAAGATCTGACTATAGATAAAGAAGTAAATGGAGCAGCCGGCTGAACTGAGCAACTCATTCTTTCCCTCCATCTGTTCAGTGTACTTTAAAAACCATGATTAGGAAAGAGGCTGATCTGTACATAGCATGTGTTTTCAGGATTTTTTTTTTTCAGCATTAGCTCGGTGGCCAACAGAAATTTTAAAAGTTGAGGCTACTCCAGAATAGAGCTTCAAGATCCAAACTGGCAGTGACTGGGTGGTGAGTATGTTAGATGAAGTTTGTAGATAGGGTCTCCTTTGACTGGATAGTGGTGACTCCTGCTGAGATATAAGTACAGAGGGAAGTAGAGTTCATGGGGGGAGGGATAAACAAATGTAAGAGAAGGGAGAAAGGGAGGAGTGAGGAATGGCGTCATGAATGTATGTCATTTGTTAGCGGAGTTCACTGAGATGTTAACAGTACAGTATAGAAACATTAGTGAATATAGCAGAAACCATTGTTATTTCCAAAACTATATTCAACTATAGGTAGAGAAGAACTGGGCTGTTTGTTGCTGGCAAAGTATATCTCTGCTTCTGTCTTTCTCTTTTTAATTATTATTTACTTCTTACTGTTCTTTCCTTTTGCTTTTTTTTCTGTTTGTTTATTTGGGATTTTCTTTTCTGTTATTCTTTTTTAATGCTTTTAATAGTATTATTGGGAAAATATAGCAAAATACTAGAATATTCTCAAAGTTGGCTAATTCTCTCTTATGTTATTAGGTCATGATAGAGTAGAATAATTTGCAATATATTTTATTCTAAAAAATCTATTTCATAGCAGTCTGAACTTCTCATATTTATTACTGGACAAACTCCCACAGGTGCATTTAAGCTAAAAATAAAAAAACAAGACATAGGAGCAGTAGAAGAGTAAATAAAGCAAACTTTTTGTTAAGAAAACTTCAGAATTCTCTGTGCAACTTGTATCTTAATGAAGTTGCACTTGAAAAGTATAAACAAATGCAAATAATCTGGTATTATATGAGTAAATGCAAATTTGAGTACATAAGAAATTGATAATTTTGGAGTTAACTGCAAGAATCAGTAGAAGCAACTTTTCGGTGTTTTGGGGAGATGGCAGGTGGGTTGACATACTATGTTTTTTAAGCCAATATATTTCAAAATGTTGACCAAAGAACATTTTAATTATAAAATTAGAACAGTATTTATTCCCTGCCCCCTTAGGTTTTGTATCTTGTTAGCGGTGAACCTGGAATGTTTATAGTACTGTTGCAAATAACGGTTTCTTCCACAGTTATTGTTCCTTCCTCTCTGTGAGCCTGCTTTTCCTGTCCCAGAGTCAACCAGGCCCTTGCCTCTTGCGTAGTCTAATGCCACTTATGCAGCAGGTCTTGTAGTTGGTCGTGTGGCAGTTTTTTTCTTCAGTTCCCTTAGTGGTGCCATGCAGTACTTATAACAGCTTTGTGTTGGTATCAGATACAGGTGGAGAAAAAAGATAAAAGAGGGATTTTGAACAAGAAAAGCAGAATGCGGGGAGGGAGGGAAGAGAGAGAGAGTGAGATGCTTACTGTGGAAGGTAATGGGAAACGACAATTTCTGCTCATGCCATTCTTTGTCGAAATTTCTTCTGCCTTAGTAGAGGGACTTAATCTACAAATAGGAGACAAACTTTCCATCTTCTTTTTCCTTCAGTTTGTTGATTTGCTTTTCCCCATGATGACATTTGAAGGTACCATTGAGTTTGTCATCTCTGTGAAGTTTGGAACCCCAAAGTCCAAATTAAAGCTCTGCTTTTTAGTTGGTAATCCGGATCTGTCCATTTTAGGTTTCTTTTGTGGTTGTAAAGTGTTCTTTTCATCACTGTGGTATGGGGCACCAAAAGAGAAGTAGCCAAGAGATTTCTGTTCTTTTGAAAGATTGCTCTGTAGCTAAGATATGATAGGATGTCCATCTGGGAGTATGCTTAGATCCTCTGGTTGTTAGACTTTTTGTATTCTCCCAGGCTTGGTATGGATCCTTTGTGTGATAACTGTACCACTGCTAGAGTTGTTCTCTGTGGAAAATGATCATCTTTTTTGAAACATAACAAACTTAGAAAAACAAAAACAAAACACTGGTAATTGAAGAATTGCTTCTAACTTGTCCTCCACCAGATGGTGCTAGTGTTACGTATCCAAAGGTAAACTCCTTTGGTATTGAAATAAGGAGGTTGTGTGTTTTCTTTCTCTTTTTCTGCCTCACCATATTTTGCCCTTAGTATTTTTTCATACATACTACTTTCCTGGCATACTGCTGTGTCACCTCACATCTTTTATATCGTAGATAGTGAGCTGATTTATGCCTTAGTGATCATGAATGATAACTTGGGAGGCCAAGTAAAATTCAAGAGGGCAAGGACCAAGTGAAATTTTAGGATGTATAATATGTATTTTCTTATAAAATTTTTTTTTAATCATTCATTTGCTTCTTATATGGCCTATGTGTAAAAGTTGAGAACTTATTCTTGCAGAACTTTTCTGCTTAGCTATCTTTCTTTTGTATTATCATAATGATATCCTAAAATGTCATTGCTTGAGATCTTCTACAAACAAATGATAATGTTTACCCAGATTTAAGTTCACAATAACTTTAATAACTTTAAAAGAAAGTTTGGTAGATTAAAAAAAAAGTTGGCCATTATCTGATATGATTCCCTGTCCAATTAATAATTGTTCTTACATTTTAAACCTTTTCTGATTACATATGAGTATTACATGGTTATTGCTAGAAAAAAAGAAACAAGAATACAATTAAAGTAATAATACATGTTTAAATACTATTAACATATTACATAAGCCTTCTGTTTTTTTCTTTTACCCAGTTTTAACTTAATAATTTATCATAAATATTTTACATAGGATAAAAATGTTTAATAACAATAATTTCTAATGACAGTATAATTAAATGAACCCTTTAATGATAGGCATTTTTTTCACTTTGTTTCTGTCACAGTTGTGCTATCAAAAATAGTGTGGTTTAATTTTTTTGAATTTTTACATTTCATTCACATACATTGTTAAAAATATAATAGCTTGTTCAGAGAGGATGTACATTTTTGTGATTTTTGATCTGATTTTCAATTTACCATCCAAGAGTTCTACAGTTTGAAAGTCTTTGACAGGGCATGATTATGCTTGTTTCCCTATGTCCTCTTCACTAGATTACCTAAGTTTTTTTTTTTTTTTTTTTTTTGAGATGGAGTTTCATTCTTGTTGCCCAGGATGGATTGCAATGGCACACACAATCTTGTCTCACTGCAACCTTCACCTCCCAGATTCAAACAATTCTCCTTCCTCAGCCTCCTGAGTAGCTGGGAATACAGGCATGCACCACCACGCTCAGCTTATTTTTTTTAATTTTTATTTTTATTTTGTATTTAGTAGAGAGCGAGATTCACCATGTTAGTCAGGCTGGTCTTGAACTCCTGACCTCAGGTGATCCACCCACCTCGGCCTCCCAAAGTGCTGAGATTACAGGCGTGCGCCACCGTGCCGGCCCTACCTGAGTTTTTAAGGTGACTAGATATTGCTCATTTGAGAATCCCTGAAATGATAATTCATCATTAAATAAAAGAATTTAAAATTGCTTTGATATTTTCTTAGAAGTAAGCTGTACCCTTTAAGCATTATATCTTAGAGCCCTTATTATTTGTGGTAGTTTAGTTTTTGGCCTTGTCTCCTATCCCTAAAATACAAACAGCTATTCTTTTGATACTTCAGAACAGGTTATCTCATATGCAAATAATTAAGATTTATGTTGGATTATGTTTTTAGTGCTATTACTTGTTGAGAAACCTAGTGCAAGTCATTTAACCTCTCATGATACGTTTCTCAGTCTGACAAGTTGGAAGAATGTTTTTTAGATAAATTATTTTTAAAACTTTGAGATGAGCTAGGCATTTGGCATAGTAGCTTTTTAATATATTTGTTTTTGATAGGCAGAAGGAAGGAAAAGAGGAAGATGCTAGATATTTGTAGAGTTTGAAGAATTCTAATATACTTTTGCAAAGAATTAAAAACATATCAGTCAGTACTGAGAAATTATATCCCAGTTGATTTTTGGTATCTTACTAAATAACTGCATTTTTATTTAAGCAAATTACCTTTAAATTAAATTCTTCTGTTAACATAAGAAAGCATGTAATTTTTTTTTAAAATCAGAAAAACCAAGTTATTTACATACTTGAGAAATGGGAAGAAAAGAAATTCATGCAGAGTCTTCATGAAATCTTATAAATGAATGTGAAAACTGTTAGCCCAATAACTTAAAAAAAAAACTAGTTTTTCTTTCTCATGAAAATAATCTCACTTTCCTGTCTCAATTTGGCAAAATATAATGATAATAATAACATTCCTTACTGTCAGAATGAATAGTCACTGTAAGAAATGTTTTAGGAAACCTAGTTTTAAAAGGTCCATCAATATGCAATCTGTCATAGTAGAAAAGACTTGTAAACTGTAGCGATATCAATTCTATTGTTTAAACATATATCTTTTATAAAGAAAACAAATTATATTGATTAATGATTCGCTTTATGTAAGTAACACCATTGAATTTTACCTAAGATAAAACTTAGCATTTTTGTGCCAGGCATGGTGACTCATGCCTGTGATCCCAGCACTTTGGGAGGCTGAGGCGGGTGGATCACCTGAGGTCAGGGATTCTGATCAGCCTGACCAACATGGCGAAATCCCGTCTCTACCAAAAATACAAAAATTAGCCAGGCATGGTGGTGGGCGCCTATAATTCCAGTTACTTGGAAGGCTGAGGCAGGAGAATCACTTGAACCTGGGAGGTGGAGGTCATAGTGAACTAAGATCGTACCATTGCACTCCAGTCTGGACAACAGAGCGAGACTCTGTCTCAAAAAAATAAATTAATTAAATAAAACTTAGCATTTTTAACTCATAAGGTTTTTGTCAAAAAATATGAAAGTGAATGCATTGATATTGTGAGTACTTTATTTGCTTTTTGGTTTATAAGTGTGTGGTTTGTTTCCTTAAAATAAAAATCCTAAAAATAGTGCTTAATTAAATAAAATCTCTTTTTAATTATCAATTATAGAGAATTGTCATATTATAGATCTGGTAAAATGTAAATTCAGTGGTAGCTTCTGAAGTGTACTTTCTTATATCTAAAACTTGAAACGCTAATGTATTGGTTTAGGTGAAGGTCTCAACTATAGCAATTTGAAGGACCTTCTGAGTACTGTAATAATCTGTAAATAACGAGTTGAATTACAACTGTGGCAGTTAAAATCCCCCGAAATAATAAATTCTGCTCAGTCTTATCTGCTTCATGGCAAAATACATAAAATAATCAAATTGCTAGAATTTTGAGCCTAATTTGTTTGTACTGGTGAGAAATTTGTTTCGTGAAATGTAATATTAAATCGTTAGATATATGAATTTTATATAAAGTTCTTTTTTGCTTTCTTCAAAATATATTAGAGATAATTGGAATAATTTCCCAATAATTTATTGGAAAATTTCCCATCAAACAGAAAGTGTTTTTGTAAATCTAGTATACTTTTGGCAAGTGTCTGTTCTTGAACTCTTAAATAGGAATGAAAAAGGGACGGTATTATAGCTTTTGTTCTTAACAACGTCTGGAAAAAAATCATCACCTCTCCCAGTTTGATTTGTTTCATGAATTCTTGTCACATATACTTCTTTGGTCCTTACAGGTTTTATATTGAAGTACTCAATGTTGAGGTTTTTCTGTTCATTTAGGTTTTTAAGATTTCTGATCTATGCTGAGCACTGAACTATTTACAGACGCTTACTATTCAGTAGCTAAAGCATATGAAATTTACTACATTTTGTATTGATTTAATATTAATGTTAATCCAAAATCTTTGGGTGCAATGTGTCACATCTGTTTTGTATTCCTCTGTTTAAAAGAAATGGCAGTATGGTATTTGGAGGAATATTTATTATCTGAGTGTTTTCCTTTGCAATAGTTTCCCTCAGTCTATTGAAAATTATAACCTCCAAGAGCCCGGCAAATTCTCAGGTACCCGATTGCTAAAAACCACAGTTAATTGGAATTTTTATTTACCATTTAAGTTCCTTTTATTTAAATTGTTGTAACTTTGGAGGCTTCTGGAAATGATAGAAAATAAATCTGTGGTGATATTTGAAAAAATATTCTTTTCTCTTAATAATAGGTCTAGCCTGTACTTTTGTGGATACTCTGTCTTTTTAGAAAAGACTTTCTTAGATTGATTGTTGATTTGTATTTAAAACTGAATTTTCCATAGCTGGTTGCTAAATATTCTTATCCTGGGTTAAGCAGCATTTCTTAACCTTTTGGGGGGTCATGAATTTCTTTTAAGTAGTCAATGAATGCTAGAGCTTGTTTTCCTAGGGGAGAAATGTATATAAACACAAACATTTTACGTACAGTTCTGATTAATCCTGCCTCTCCCTGCCCAGTAGTCCAAGGGCCCCCGGTTAGGAAATGCCACCATAATGGAACTGAAAAAATCACTTCTTAAGTTAGTTTTAACATCACATTATTATGTCACACTACATTTTCTTCACCACAAGCTTTATTTAACATTACATTTTCTCCTTGATCATTATATTATTAGAAGATAAGCATAATCTAAATCTCATTTTGGAGAAAAAGCAATATTACCTTTTAATTTTAAAGCTGGTCTCTGAAGTTATGGAACATATTTGACTCCTGTATGTCCTTAAGTTCTGCTTTAGATAAGTAAACAATCCGCTTTACCTTTTGATCAAAGATAAAGGTAAAAGAAGAGAGATGTGAGTTCTTCTGGATCTTTTGTTTAGGAAAATAGCTCTTCCTTAGAAAATATGTTGCATTTGTTGTTTGGCACAAAAGTGTGAATTCTCATTTTATTGAGAGTTTGAGAAACTATTTAAGGGTTACCTGGTTGTGCTAGTTAAGGCTCAGACTTGGAAAGCAAGCAGGTTAGGTTCCAAATCTAACTCAGTTCCTTTCCAGCTATATGATCTTGGGCTTATTACTTATCCCCAAAATGGAACCTACTCTGTTAAATGAGATAATGTCTGTAAAGTGTTTTTTTGCTTTGTGTATAATATGCACTCAGTTAGCTCTTATTGTATCACGATGATGGTGATGATGAAAAACAGATGAGCAGCTTGCTTTTCAGTTGTAGTGTTTATTTTTTTCTATTTAAATTTAAGATAGTAGATCTTGGTTGCAGAAAGAGAAGTCCTCACATTCCCCAGAATAATCTTTTCAAGTTATGGTGGCTTACATTTGTCATAAAAATTTATTCAAGAATTCTCCAAAGATGGGGATAACAAACTAACTTTTCCACATTATACTTCTCAATATTCAGTTGTTACAGTGGGGCAGTATGTTAAATGTCATCCGTTAAATTTGCCTCATACAATTGAAGTAAATACTGAGGAGCAGAGAAAGAGAGAGGTTGCTAAGAGTGGATTAAAAAGTGAGTCCTAATATGTTTCTGGTTTTGAATATTGACACCTACATGGTCACGTGGTATAGAGCCACATGTATTGTGTGTACTTAGAGTAGATGATGTTTCTTTGCATGTCATATCGTAAAGGAGAACTCTAACGTAAAAATTTCTGATAAGCTGTACAAATGGCAATCCCAATACAAATGTCAGCTGTAAGACAGTATTCTCATTGCAGTTTGTATGGTATTTGTAGCCAAAGAAGAAAGGAAGAGAATGAAAGAGAATGATTTGTGTGACTATTTGATTAAATAAATGATGAAATGAATTAACACCTGCTTGAGTGGAAGGCTTTAAGTTCACTGAAAGGATGATGATTTTCAGACCCTCCTGAAAAGTCGGATGACATCCTGTCTGATCCCCCCCTTTTTTCCATGTTGTGGTTGTAAATTATAACCAGGTAATAACAATAACAGTGCTTATGATGGTGGTTCTTTGTATGTCTGCATGTGCACATATGTACACATATGTCCATATGCTCTCCAAGATGCCTTAGAATGATTAATCCAGATAAGAATCATAAATGTCAGTCAATATGGATTATAAACACAGGAGAGGCTAAGTGCATTCTGAAAATTTTGAAGTTGGCATCATGGGAGGGTATTCATTGTATTAATCTGTAAACCGTCTATTGTTACCAGTGACAGAAAGCAAATGATTGAATTCATTATGGATTTAAGTCTGTGTATTTCATATGTGAAAAAAACAAACACTGCATCATCATTTTATATTAATGAAATATTAGATGCTATCAGTATCATTGAGATATGAAGAGAACACTTTGCCCTGTTTTTTTTTTTTTTCTTGTAATTCCTGGTTTCATTCCTTTATTTTCTTTGACCAGGCAGGAAGTTTGGAAAATGATATTCCCCTTTTTCTGTCTTCTCAGTATCGTCAGTGAAGCAGGAGCATCAATCTACAGTGTCAGCCCTGAAGCTAACAAAGAGATGCCAGGACTGGACCCTAATTTGAGAAGTGCAGGTAAGAAACTATGAACCATCACAAAAACATGTGATTTTGATATTTTGGACAGCATGTGTGGCATGCTAAATATTCTAAATATCAAAGAAAATTTAAAGTTACACTACATGCATAAGAATTGGCATATTAGAAAGAAAGTGATTACGGAAAAGAAGAGGAAGAATATTGTACTATTTTAAAGAACACTACTATTCTGTAGTGGAAAGTTAACCCACAAAGTCTTTAGCAACATTATATGCCAGAGAGTTCAGTAATAAAAATAATAGACTGGGTGCGGTGGCTGAAGCCTGTAATCCCAGCACTTTGGGAGGCCGAGGCGAGTGAATCACGAGGTCAGGAGTTCAAGACTAGCCTGGCCAAGATGGTGAAACTCCGTCTCTACTAAAAATACAAGAATTAGTGGGGCATGGTGGCAGGTTCCTGTAATCCAAGCTACTCAGGAGACTGAGGCAGGGAATTGCTTGAACTCAGGATGCAGAGGTTGCAGTGAGTCGAGATCATGCCACTGCACTCCAGCCTGGGCGACAGAGTGAGACTCTGTCTCAATAAGACCTTTTATTATTGTTACAAAATATTATTAAAGCTTTTTGTTGGCAAAAAGTAATATAGTAACAAAATATTTGTAATACAAATTTATGAATGTACACAGACTTTCAGTTTAGTGCCAAATATTTGTCAAATGACTAGTCTCTCGTCTTGCTAATAGAGTTGTCATTTGATCATATTTTACTTAAAACAGCCTGCTTCAATTTTAGTTGTATTTGATTGCTTTGATTTCTGTAATGTGGAATAGTCAAAATCTTGTGTGTGAAGAAATTAAGATACTTTGATGCATTTCATGAAAGCAGTTGGTATCATAAGCAATATGTTAGATCAGGTCAGTGCATTTTTCTGTATAATAGGTGAATATTTAGACCACTTGGTTAGTAATGGACCTGTTATTTAATTTTTTCCTTAAATATTATCGTCAGATTTCATTGGCTGTTCTTGAAATTTATACCTGGAGAGATATATATGAAATTTTTACATTAATCTAAATCTAAAAGTGTTCTTACATCCAAAAGAACTTGTAGTTTCCCGCCAGTTGTTTCATGACATAATTCCCTCTCTAAAATGATCATCTTCTTAAATCCCAGCTAAAAATCTTGCTTCTCCTGGGAAGCTGCTTGTTAGCACAGCAGCTCAGCGTGATTTCTATCTCCTCACCATGTACTCTTTTTGTGGTTGCCTTTTAATAATAATGGCAGAAGGAATAGAAAAGTAGTCATACTGGGATCTGCTAATAGTAATTTTTTAAGCACTTAGTATATGTGAAACATTGTAGTATGTTACTAAGATTATTTTATCCTCTCTATTGCCCTGTGAGATATTTATTATTATCCCCACTTTTAAAATAGGAAACTAAGGCTTAAAGAGGCCACTTAACCAGTAAATGTGCACATAATATTTGTGTACCTAATTTCTATGATAAAAGGGCACTTTCATTTATAACAAAATAAAATCCAGAATTTCTCAAGTTGGCACTGAGAAGGTATCTCCCAATAGTGTGTTGGAAAAAATATTTAGACCATATTTTCTGAGAGATAACAATCCCTCAGGCCTCCCACTGCTGAAGAGACTGCTGTTTCTTCTTAACCACTGGCCCAAGTGTGTAAATAATTGTCACAGTATTATAGGTGAAACAGAATTAAAACATTCCAACAAGATTCTATGAAAAGAGAGGATAATAAAATGGAAAATCATTATATGGTTCTAATTACTCTAATTTCAAAGTCTGCTGTGTCTTCAGTGTGTGATTCAGTTTAACTATCTGTGTCTTCCTTCTGTGTCTTAGCTCACTTCTATGTGGCAATGACCATGTTTAATATATACCTAGACACTTTTGAGTCTGGTCCTGGAGTCAAATATTCAAAGAGGTTGGAGTCTCTACTCTTGGTTTTCTAGAGTCCACTTTCTTTTCAATTCCTATTTCTCATTGAGAGTCTTTCTTTTTCCTGGTGATTAATGCCAGGGGTGACTTTTTACTTTATGTGAGATCTGAGCTACCTACAGGTGTGGATTTTACCTTTAAGTCCTCTAAATGTTTACTGTATAAGAATATAACAGAACTTCAGCATTCATTTGTGTGTTAAGCATGTGTAAGAAAATGACCCTCATTATTACATCTCATTGACCAGTTTATCAGCTTACTGAAAACAGAAGTTGTCTTCTATATATATGCTTATATTCCCCATGATGCATTGTACATGGCCTTTAAATTGGATGGATATAGTAGATGGATAATGTTAAACTGTTTATTATGGATTTAAAGTGGAAGATTGAGTGTATGTTTCATTCCTTCTCTCCTTCTGAAATTGATTAAAATGACGTGATAGAATGAAAGCATAAACCTACTAAGATAAAACCTACTAAGATAAAAGGAATGGGAGAACAAATAGCAACAACAACAAGATTTGAAGCTTAAAGTGGATAGATGAGCAATAAGTCACCTAGTCAACTTGAGAATGTTGAATTCTGAGACAGCATTGTAGAAAATACGGAACTAACCTAGGATGGATCACGCAACCCCTATAGGTTCAGGAAATGATGCCAGGTACTTTGGAAGTATGCTGAGAGGGTTGAGGCTGGGTTGAAACTGAAAGTATTGGTTGAAAGTCTGTTTAAAAAGCAACGAGACCAAATTAAACATAGGCCCAGCAATTTCACTCCTACACATGTCCCCAGAAAAATTGAAAACAGGTATTCAGCCAAAATACTTGTATGCAAGTGCTTATAGCAGCATTATTTACAATAGCTAAAAGTTGGAAACAACTCACATGATGAAAGAATAAACAAAATGTGGTACAGCCATACAGTGGAATATCATTCAGCCATAAAAAGAATGAAGTACTGGTACATGCTACAATACCGTGTGAACCTCAAAAATGTCATGCCAAAAGACCACATATTGTATGGTTATATGAAATGTGCAGAATAGACAAATCTGTAGAGATTGAAAACTGACTGGAGGTTGTCAGGGACTGGGGAGAGACAGGAATGGAGAGTGACTGCTTAATGGGTACAGGGTTTTCTTTTGGCACAATGAAAATGTTTTGGAACTTGATAGAGGTGGTGAGGCACAATATTGCAAGTATCCTAAGTACCACTGATTTCTGTACTTTAAAATAGTTAATTATATGTTACAAGAATTTCACCTCAATAAAACAACAACAGCAATTAACATCCCCTTCCACAACAGTTGAGGAACTGTCTTTTCACTACCTTTGCAGAAGACTGGGGATTTGTTCTCTGGAGAGGGTTAAACAGAAGGATTCTACAAAGGAGGACACAGCTTACAAATGAGAGTGGGGATGCTACTGAAGTAAAGGGGAGTTGAGGAAATATTTACATGCAGTTGTAGAGATCTTAGAGAGGAATAAATCTATGCAGATAAGAGGACTCTGCCAATACAAGAGACAACATTGAAGAAACTTGAGATTAGAGGTACCACAAAGAAATGGCCAGAGCACCCAAAGTAAAGCCATAGTTAATAAGCCTTACCACTGGGCAAAGCACTTAATGTCATTGTTTTAGCATCCTGCCCCTGTTGGACAGTCAAAGGTCACCTAACATGTAATGAAAACTTACACTATTAATATTAAAAACAGATGCCAAAATACAGTAGGGAAGAAAAAAAACTACTTGGAGGAAATAGAGATGATGAAGACAGAAGAAAAAGTTTAACATTCTCAGAGAAATAAAAAATATTTTATTTATTTAGAGATATATTTACATAAAGTAAAAGTCACCCTTTTTAGGTACATCATCTATGAATTTTGAAAAGTTTATACTAGTTGGGTAACCTTCAGTCTACCTCCATTACAGCGAGGATACAGAAAATTTTTTTCAGTTCAACATATTTCTCAGCTTCTTGTTCAAAAATGTAATTATTACTTAGAGGGTCAAGATTACAATAGATTTGCATCAAGACTGCTAAAACTACATTTTAATAAACATTATAGCGAAAAAATTCTGATTTGGAGTTGTTGGCTAAAAAAGACAACATGGGAGAATTTTACTTATTTTCCTCTGTTCCTGTCTTGACGTCAAGGGGAAGGATAAAATGAGATGAATATTGGACTTTAAAAATACAGATGTCTAATATTGCTAGATAACAGGATGAGACAAATTTTAAAGATAGTACAGTTCACTATAGTCTTTTAAGCAAATAAATTGATTTGCTCCAGAAGCTTTAGGATTCTAGATATTTCATAGAATTGAAAGGCCAAAACCCATGACATTCTTTTTCTTTGGATATAAGACATATTATGAAGTGAAGAGAAATGTTGCTTTCAAGGTTACTGTATGTGGGCATGCAAGTTATATACTCAACCACTTATCCATAGGAAGTAGCTCTGGTTGCGTATCTTTTAGGATGATAATCTTTACTCAGTCTGGGATCCCTTCCCCAACTTTTGGCATATCAAATGTAATTTCTTTCTCTAATGCTTAACTGTTTGTATTATTATCCCATATTAATTGTTTTCCTGTATACATTGAGCTGTGTTACCATTTTATAAATTAGCATTTATAAAAAAACTAAAATCCCTATATGTACGTTATGTTCTCATTTCATTGGTCTATGTAGCCTACCACAATGCAACTCTCAATTTCTGTGGCTTATAATATGACTTGCTTTAATTTTTTAAAATTGCATTTTCATAGTATTTCTTTTTTTTTTTTTTGCAAATGAACTTTAAAGCCATTTTATAAATACAGTTGACCCTCTGCACATGCCCACAGATTCAACCGTGGATTGAAAGTATTAAAAAAAAAATACAGCAATAAAAATAATATAGATTTGAAAATATAGTATAACAATTATTAACATAGCATTTACATTGTATTAGGTATTATAAGTAACCTATAGGTGATTTAAAGTATATGGCAGGGTGTGTGTAGGTTCTCTGCAAATGGTACTCCATTTTATATAAAGTACTTGAGCATCCACAGATTTTGGTGTCTGCAGTGGTCCTGGAACCAGTCACCCAAGGATACAGGATGACTGTACTTGTAAAAGTCTATAGTATATAGAGTGAAATTCTGTAAAATTTCCACTTTCATCCCTGTTCTGCATGTTTTATTTTTATTATTCATGGGTTGTTTATATACATATGTGTGTGTGTGTGTGTCTGTGTGTGTGTGTATGTTTAACATTGTGAATAGATTTTTATCCATGATTCTATTGTTTTATTGTTTTTATTACATTTTAATTTCATCATACTATACATAAGATCTCTGTAATTTATTAACGTATAACTACAAGTACATACTCTTTCACCAGCATCTCCTCATTCTCTCCACTCCCCAACTCCTGTGTTATTGGTTTGATAGCATATGTTAGAAGCATCAGTTTTTGTTTGTGTGTCTTGAAACTACCCAGCTAATTGGAATCTTGTTAGTTCTGATATTTCTTCATTTGACTTGCTTAGGTTTTCTAGGTAGATAATCATATGTAAATAATGTCATTTCAATATTTATATCTTCCCTTTTTGTCAAGTTGCATCAACTAGAGTTTTCTGAACAATGGTGAATAGTAGTGAAACAGCAAACTATTGTCATTATATGTGGGCAAAATAGTATTTGGCATACATTTGGACATACTACATTTTAAAAAACAATAGCTTTGTTGAGATATAATTTACATAACATAAAATTTACCCTTTTAAAGTGTGTAAGTCAGTGTTTTCTAGTATAGTCAGAGCTGTACAACTATCCCCACCATCTAGTTTTATATCTTCATCCCAAAAAGAAGCCCATACCCATTAGCAATCACTTCCATTACTGTCTTCACTCACCACCCAAACTTCTGGCAAACATGAATGTATTTTCTCTCTGTATGGATTTTCCTGTTCTGGACAGTTCACATAAAAGAAATCATACAATATGTGGTCTTTGTGACTGGCTTCTTTCACTTAAGCATAATGTTTTCAAGATTCAACATGCTGTAGCATGTATCAGCCCTTCATTTCTTTTTATTGCCAAATAACATTCTATTGTATGGGTATACAACATTTTGTTTAGTCATCAGTTGATGGATTTTTTTTTTTTTTTAACATTTTTAGCTGTTGTGAATAAGGCTGCTGTGAAAATTCATGAATAACATTTTATATGAACATAATGTTTCCATTTCTCTTGAGCGTATACCTGAGAATAAAAATTGGGGTGCATGTAACTATGTTTAACATTTTCCAGAAATCTTTTTGACTTCTCTTACTTTGCCGTCCTCATCATTTATTCTCTGCCTCTTTTATTACTTCCTCCTTTTCTTCTTTGTCTCAAAATGTAGACGTTCCCTAAGTTTTGGGCCATAACTCTTCCTCCCTCTTAATTATCTTTATCAGCAATTCATTAGACTCCCTTTTCCTGAGCTGCCTCCCTCTTACTTTCAAGAATCTATTGTCGACTTGATCATTCTCAACCTAGAGCTCTGCATTATTACTGTCTACTAAACAACTCATCCTTGATTATCTTGCCGGCAGGAAAGTAGCACCATCTCTCTCTAAAGCTTGGATATAGGAGTTATAAAAGTGTTGTATGACATTTTTGTTTTCTCAGTGCATACAAAAGTTATGTTTCCACTGTAGTGTGTTAAGAATCTAATGGCATTATATCTCAAAAAAATATGTACACACCTTAATTAGAAAATATTGTTAAAAATGCTAATGATCATCTGAGCCTTCAGCAGTTCACAATCTTTTTGCTGGTGGAGGGTCTCGCCTTGATGTTGATGGTTGCTGACCGGTGTGGTGGTTACTGAAGGCTGAGATGTGGTGGCAGTTTCTTAATATAAGACAACAATGAAGTCTGTTGCATCAGTGGACTCTCCTCTCCCAAAAGGTTTCTCTGTAGCATGTGATGCTGTTTGGTAGCATTTTACATTCAGTAGAACTTTATGTAAAATTGAAGTCCATGTTATCCATTCCTGCTGCTGCTGCTTTATCAACAAAGTTTATGTAATACTAGATATCTTTTGTCATTTCCACAGTGTTCATAGCATCTTCACCAGGAGTAGATTCCACCTCAAGAAGCCACTTTCTTTGCTTATCCCTAAGAAAGCAGCTCCTCATTATGTCAAATTTGATTGTGAGATTGCAGCAATTCAGTCACATCTTCAGGGTCCACTTCTAATTCTAGTTTTCTTGCTATTTCCACCACATGTGAAGTGACTTTCTCCACCAAAGTATTGAATCCTTCAAAGTCATCCATGAGAGTTGAAATCAGCCTCCTCCAAACTCTGGTTAATGTTGACATTTTGCCCTCCTCCTATGAATTATGAATGTTATTAATAGCATCTAGAATGGTAAATCCTTTTCCAAAAATTTTCAACGTACTTTGCCCAGATCCTCAGAGAAATCACCATCTGTGGTAGCTATAGCCTTACAAAATGTATTTCTTAAAAAATAAGACTTGAAAGTCAAAATTACTCCATGACCCATGGTATACAGAATGGATGTTGTGTTAGTAGGCATGAAAACAGTATTAATCTTGTACACCTCCATCAGAGCTCTTGGATGACAGGTGCATTGTCAGTGAGCACTAATATTTTGTAAGGAATCTTTTACTCTGAGCAGTAGGTCTCCACGGTGAGCTTAAAATATTCAGTAAGCCATGCTGTAAACATATGTGCCATCATGCAAGCTTTGTCGTTTCATTGATAGAGCACAGGCAGAGTAGATCTAGCATAATTCTTAAGAACCCAGGGATTTTCAAAATGGCAAATGAGCCCTGACTTCAACTTAAAGTCACCAGCTGCATTCCCCTCTAATAAAATGAGTCAGTCTGTCTTTTGAATCTTTGAAGCCAGGCATTGACTTCTCCTCTCTAGATATGAAAGTCCTAAATGAAATGACATCTTCTTCCACGAGAAGGCTATTTTGTTTACATTGACAATCTGCTGTTTATTGTAGCCACCTTCATTATGATCTTAACTAGATCTTCTGGATAACTTGCTGCCGCTTCTATATCAGCAATTGCTGTTTCACCTTGTACTTTTATGTTAGGAAGATGGCTTCTTTCCTTAACCCTCACAAACCAGCCTTTGCTGTCTTCAAACTTTTCTTTTGCAGCTTCCTCACCTCTCTCAGCTTTCATGGAATTGAAGAGAGTTAGGACCTTGCTCAGGATCACACTTTGGCTTAAGGGAATGTTGTGGCTGGTTTAATCACTCAAATTTTCTCCATATCAGCAAAAAGTTGTTTTGCTTTCTTATCATTTTTGTGTTCACTGGAGTTACACTTTTAATTTCCTTCAAGAACTCTTCCTTTGCATTCACAACTTGGCTAACTGGCCCAAGAGGGCCACCTTTCAGCCTTTCTCGGCTTTCAACATGTCTTTTCAATAAGCTTAATTATTTCTAGCTTTTGATTTAAAGTAAGAGATATGTGATTCTTCCTTTTACTTGAACACTTAGAGGCCATTGTAGGGTTATTTATTGGCCTAATTTCAGTAGCATTGTATCTCAGGGAATAGGGAGGCCCCAGGAGAGGGAGAGGGGGAATAGCCAGTTGGTGGAGCAGTTAGAACACACACATCATTTATTGATTAAGTTTGTTACCTTATAGGTGTGGTTCGTGATGTTCTAAAACAATTACAATAGTGATATCAAAGATCATTGGTCACAGATTACCATAACAAATATAATTTAATTTTGAAATATTGCTGAGAGTTACCAGAGTGTAACACAGTGACCAGATGTGTGCCCATGCTGTTGGAAAAATGGCACCAATAGACTTGCCCAATTCAAGGTTGCCACAAATTTTCAATTTGTAAGAAATGCAGTGTCTGAGAAGCACGATAAAATGAAATGCAATACAATGAGGTATCCATATATTCTTAAATTCTTGACTTGGTTTACTGTTGTGGGGGCTTTTCTTGTTGTTTTTACTCAAAAGTATATAGGCAGTGTATACGTGTTGAAAATCATTCTTACTGCATTACACATTTAAATGTTAAGCTAAAGAAATAATACTTGCTTTAGAGAAATTCAAGCATATCTCTGCTTTAAATCTGTAATTATGAATGTGGTTATTAGAGGAAAGCATTTCTCCTGTCACCTTCAATGCTTGTACTAACTAACCTTTTGTAATTGATTTATTTAAATAATAAAAATGTATGTGAAGGCTTTGTAATCCCCATCTCTTCTGGGAGAGAAATAGATTGTATAACACCAGCTCAATGTTCTCTAACTTGCTTTGCAAGGAGCTGTGTGTCACTATATGTTAGATGTAGTAATAAAGGATATGAAAAAGACTTGAATGATCATGCGTTGAACTTGATGTTCACAGTAGATAAGTAGATCTTATGTCTGATTAGAGAAGTGGTACAAATCAGTGACTGGAGAATCTGAGAGTCTCTTGCAAGAGATGACTTTTGTTTCCAGATCTTGAACAGCTTAACATGGAAACAGGCACAGGATTTTCCTTGATGGTCTTAATATTTTCACTTAATGAATTTATATTTCATCCAACCTGTATGAGAAGGTGACACTGATCAGCTTCCATGTGTTTTGAAAATGGAAGCAGTTCATGTAGAAAGACTCAACGTAAATATGCTACTGGAGAGGGAGGTTGCCTTTAGAACTATTCGTAAGAGTTGTAAATATCGTTTTTTCTAGCTAACTCTATCTTATAAATTAAAGATGTGAATTTTTATTGATACTTGGTTAAAAAATGACAATAAATGACGATCAAGTAAAATCGTGACACAGTTAAAGGAATGTTTGAAATTAACTCTAAAGTTTCTTGAGCATAGATTGTAATGGTCAAGAAAGGGATGTAATTAGTACTATGGTGTGTTAAGAGACAAGCAGTTGGGACAGAAGGAGATCACGTGCCAGGGCAATCTTGCAGTCATATTCAAGGCCACATGAGTATATTCATTAGCCAAGTAACTTGATCTCTAGTTGCATTAAGATACGATTCTGCTGGGTGCAGTAGCTCATGCCTGTAATCCCAATACTTTGGAAGGGTGAGGGAAGAGGATTGCTTGAGCCCAGGAATTCAAAGCTGCAGTGAACTGTGATGGCACCACTGCAGTCTATCCAGGGCAACAGAGTGAGACCCTATCTCTAAAAAAAAAGAAATTTAAAAAAGGAGGTAATTATATCATTTGTTCATTATTTGGGGGACCTAGTTCTAATAAGCATATTTGACATATAAAAATATCATATTTGTAATAATGCAGAATTATTTAAAACAAGATTTTTGCTTGCTCTGTAAAGTATGAGGTATCCTATTATACTTTACATAAAGAATGAATAGGTAATCATGTAAGTATAGGGAATAAACGTTTTGTTTTTCTAAATCTATAATCCTGTCAAACTACTTGTGTTCAAGAATGCTTAGAAATTCTGATGACATAATTCACCATGAAAGTTTATATTTACTTTTTGTGTGGAGGGAAAAGAGAACTTTGAAACTTAGCTAAATTGTTGGCCTTTTTAGAGGGATGATGAGGAGGGACAGGATTAAGTACTTACATTATGAGGAACTAATGTAAGTAATTATTAGGTACTGCTTTTCACATTAAGTCATACTTGTTTTCTGATTCTGTTTTTTCAGTTTCCATAGCGAGGCGTGTACAAGATCCATTAGCTGAGCTAGTGAAAATTGAGCCGAAGCACATTGGAGTTGGAATGTATCAGGTAAAGCAATGTGGATCATTTAATTTATGAAATCCATCAATACAAGGAGCAGTACTCAAACCTGGCATAGTAATTAAGTGTCTATGGGAGTAGATTCCCATTTTCAAGGTTATACAGTTTGTGGGAAGTAGGAGTTTTAAGTCATCAGGGAAAGAGGGAATTATTTTTGTCATCGTTGTTCTGGTGTTAATGATTTTGATTAAGACTTAGAATTGACTGTGGTCAGATTTAAAGACTATGAAAACACTGGATGAAACTAATAACTAATTTGGAGAGAGAGCCTCTTCTTTTAACATTATTATAAAAGTGGAGGTACTACGGGGACCTGTTGGCTCTTTGTGTAAACTGGTATGAACTATTGATCTTTACTGACCTTTCAAGGAAATGTTTTTGGTACCTTCTCTGTCTTGTTTTTTTTCCTGTATTTCCCATTCCTACTTGATTATTATAGTTCGTTTTTGGTCGTTACCCAAAATAGTCTAAAACCATTCAGTTGATTAAGTTTCTTACCTTACATGGGGTACAGTTTGTGGCATTCTAAAATAATTACAATAGTGATATCGTGCATTGATCTTGATGTTCACAGTAGTAAGTAGATCTTATGTGTGATTAGAGAAGTGGTAGGTAATAGTAGTACTCATTTTTGTTGTTACTGTATTTTTAATTCTTGAGGTTGTATGTGTTCATTGGACAATTCAAGACAGCACTAAACGTTGGCAGAGTGAATTTATGGTGATAGCAAAATGGTACGTGGGGCTTAAGTTGTCTCCAGAAGATTTGGGTCAAATTGTTTTCCTCTTTGTCAAAAGCTGTTAATTGTGAAATAGAGTATTTCCTTCAGTATAATTTTTATGGGATTTGAATGATAGGTACTATACTACACTTTTTCTAAAGAAATATATCATATCATGGATTTTGTGACTACTAGATATGGAAGACACCTTAGAATTCGTGTAACCCTACCCTCCTCCTTTGATAGAAAAAGAGTCTGTGTCCTGGAGTACTTAAGACATTTACCCAAGATCACATGGTAGCAAAACTTGGATTAACCTGTCATATTGAGATTCAACTGGGAATATTTCCATTTTATAGCAAGTTGGACTAAGGCATTCAGACTTTTAACTGGACTTACTCATTTCAGAAAGATAGTTGGTAAAGGGACTGATCTAGCTACAAGTAAGATAGAAATGACGTTATCTAAAGAGTACAACTGGCTACATGCAGTGGCTCATGCCTGTAATCCCAGCACTTTGGGAGGCCAAGGCAGGTGGATCACTGGAGGTCAAGAGTTTGAAACCAGCCTGGCCAACATGACGAAACTCCATCTCTACTAAAAATACAAAAATTAGCCAGGTATGTTGGTGTGTGTCTGTAGTCCCAGCTACGTGGAAGGCTGAGGCAGGAGAATCACTTGAACCCAGGATGCAGAGGTTGCAGCGAGCCAAGATTGCGCCACAGGACTCTAGCCTGGGTGACAGAGCGAGACTCCATCTCGAAAAAGAAAAAGTACAACTATAACAGTTTTGTGATATAGGCATTATAATGAAGAGGAATTATATTCATTCAAGATAAAGTTATGGAGCATCTTGGCAAGGCAGTGGAATAAAGAGAAGATTCCAAATTTATGAAACCTGGGCAGGCTAATAAGCTACTGACTTCAAAGAGATCTTTAAATAAATAGTGGAGACTTAACCTCCAGATTGGGATTCAGAGATAACATTTAATGTGAAAGACTTTGGAATTCATTTTAACAGCAGTGAGAAGTAATAGAAGAGTTTTAAGCAATGGGAGGTGACATAATCTGATTTATATTTTTAAACATTGGCTCTGGCTGATCTGGAAAGAGTGACTTAGGAAGAAGAGAAGCAATAGGAACAACTAGGAGGTTCTTGTACTGGCCCAGGTGACAAATAATAGTGCTTGGACAAAGTTAATAGCAGTAAAGATGGAAACAAGTCAAGTCTATTTTGTCGGGTCTATGTGGTGATAAGTGAGGGAAAAGGAATTATGAAGAATTTGCTCCAAGGGTTCTGATACGTGGATGATGCTTGAGTAGAGCAGGTTTGGTAGATTAAGATCAGTAATTCAGTTTTAGACATGTTAAGCTTGAGATGCCTGTAAGAAATTCAAGGAAAGATGTCAAATAGAAGTTGGATATACGAGTCTGAGATTTTAAAAAATAGCCATATTAACATTGGACTACTCACTGTTCAGCAAATAATGAAACTAAGAACGTGATCAAGATGGTAGGCTGAATTAATGCTTTTCTTTAATTACACTACCCTCATCAGCTGCATATTCACAACTCCTAATTCCATGCGTTGACAGAAAAGGTGTACATGTGTACCTATATAAATATATATTTATGTGAATAAATTGATAACAGCATGGGAAAACAAGAAAGGGTCCCTCCATTAGTGGATGGAAATCTCAGGAATTCCTTACAGATACTAAGCATGAGGAATCACACCCACGGAGAAATAAAACCTGGTGGAGTCACAGTTCAAAACATATACAGATCATTGTGTATCAATGTGTTCTTGAGGTAGGTGCAGTTCCAGGTAGAGCCAAACTAGTCAGATTCAAATAGTAGGGAGAGGGTCTGAAGTATTAAATAACGAGATACATATAGAGAAGCTAGGCCCGTAGTAACCTCCTCCCCAATATACTCTGAATCCAAGCTAAAGCAATGACCTTAACATAGGCCAGAGAGGCTGGGAGATACCTCAAGAGACCTTCGATTGTCAGGAAGCTCAAGGAGCCTCATCCTGAGAAGACAAATTCCTGCCATGTACATGACACCTGGCATGATGTCCCGCATTTCCCACATTATCACTGGAGGTGAGGAATAGTAAACAGAAACAGCATACACAGACAGACAGGGACTCTGAAACGATCTCACTACCAAGAATGATTAAACATTTGAGGAAAACCTATGGTAGACAAATGAGGCACCAAACTTAATAAACAAAAGGCAATACCCAGTGAGACAATGAATAGGTAACAGAGACTTTGAAATAAGTGAAAGTAAGATTCACAGAGAGAAAAGAGAGATTATTGCATTTATAAAGAACATATGTATTAAAATGAATTCAAACCTATCAAATATCTTAGAATTTAAGAATGTAATTATCAGGATTAAAATGCATAATTGGACTAAATAGAGTGGACACAATTAAAAGCAAATTAATGAATTGGAAGATTGAGTTCCTTCAGAATGCAGTTTTGAACTGAAAATGGTGGAAAGCATGAACAAAAGTCACATGATATAGAAGACATTCTAAACCTTCAGTGTTCATCTGATGTAAAATTGAAATAGTGTGGAGTTATAATCACAGAAGTAATAGAAGGAAATTTTCCCAAACTGAAGACAGACAAGTCTTCTGAAAACACCTTATGAGTGCAGAAGTAAAGAATAACAAAAGGCCTACACTAAATGCCTGCTTATGAAATTTCAGAATATGTGATAAAGAGGAACTGACAAAGTATTCAGAGAGCAAACATACTTTATCTGCAAAGGAAAGAATGAGATTGACATCAGGCCTATTATTGATAAAAAATAAATGATAGAAGATAGAATGCAGTAATTGTGAAGTTGTGGGAAAAAAACATTTTGAACTTATAATTCAATTCAGTGTGAGTGGAAAATGAAAACAATTTTGAACCTTCTCTGATTGTTTCACACCTTCTTTGAAAGAATTTATAGAAATATTCCCTTCCCGGCCGGGCGCGGTGGCTCAAGCCTGTAATCCCAGCACTTTGGGAGGCCGAGACGGGCGGATCACGAGGTCAGGAGATCGAGACCATCCTGGCTAACATGGTGAAACCCCGTCTCTACTAAAAAATACAAAAAACTAGCCGGGCGAGGTGGCAGGCGCCTGTAGTCCCAGCTACTCGGGAGGCTGAGGCAGGAGAATGGCGTAAACCCGGGAGGCGGAGCTTGTAGTGAGCTGAGATCCGGCCACTGCACTCCAGCCTGGGCGACAGAGCGAGACTCCCTCTCAAAAAAAAAAAAAAAAGAAGAAAAAGAAATATTCCCTTCCCAAAAGCAGGGGAGTGTCCAAAGAAGGGAAAGACATGACATGGGAAACATGTACACACAGTAAAATGTATAGTTGAGCCTGATAGTTTTAAAAATCTATAATGTTAATCTTTAAATATTTAAGTCTGGATCAGATCAGTTCAACATGAGAGAGTGGAAGAAAAATAAATGATAAAAAGTATTAAGATTCTTTTTCAGGAAAAAGATTCAGATATAAATTAACTCTAGAATTTGATTAAAAATATAACCTGAAACATATGAAGAACAACCACAAATAAGATAGTTAATATAAATCATGAGAGTAAAATGTAAAAGTTTATAATTTCATCCAAAGGTAGAGAAGAGAAAATAAGAAAGTATAGGAAATAAACAACAAAATATAAGGAGATAGGAATAAGTAATAGGTATTTAAAAGTGAATGGGCTAACTTCTCCTATTAATAGAATTTCAGACTTTACAAAATAAAGCACAGCTTTAAGTTACATATGTGCAAGAGACACTCCTAAAGAAAAAAACAGCCTTGATATTAAAGGTTTGGATTAAAATGTTCCACTTAAATGAAAAAGACAGCCATAGCAGTATTGACATTAGACAAAATAGAACTTAAGGCAAAATCATTAAATAGGAAAAAGAAAGATATTTCCTATTAATAATAGTCTTCCAAGAAAATATAAGTGCCCTGAGCAATCTGTTACCTAACAGCATAGCTTCAAGAAATATGCGTATTACCAACTTTTCTAAAAATTAAATGAGACAAATTCACTGTTTTTGCAGGAGTCTTACTAGACCATACCATATTATTATATACATTTTAAAAACAGCTTGAAGCTAGGCATGGTGACACACACCTGGCCTCAGCTACTTAGGACGCTGAGGCAGGCGATCATTTGAGCCCAGGAGTTTAAGGCTATAGTGAGCAATGATCATGCCTGTGCATAACCACTGCACTCCGGCCTGGATGACATAGTGAGACACTCATCTCTTAAAAAGACAAAGAAACCCAGCTTTATTGATACATGCATAATTGCACATATACAATTCATTCATTTAAAATGTACAAGTCAATGATTTTTTAGTATAGTCATAGAGTTGTGAAAATAGAACATTTTCATCACCCCAAAAAAGAAACTCATTCATTAGCAGTCATTCTCCATTGTCCTTTCTTTGCCAGCCCTAGACAACACTAATCTGTTTTCCTCTAGATACTTCATATACATGAAATCATACAATATGTGGGTTTTTATGATTGACTTCTTTCATCATCATGTTTTCAGAGGTTTTATACATTTGTTTATATACATTTGTTTTATACATTTATTTATATACATTTGTAGTTGGTTTATATAAAACATTTACATAAAATATGTAAAGAGCCTCTGCATACCATTTACTGTGGAAGATATACAAATTTCTCTCTATCAAAGAAACCCAAATTTTAAAAGCTGTTATTATTTCAACCTAACAATTAAGTAAAGTTGTAATAAGATGAAAAAATCTGTGCAAGTCAGAAGGATACAGTGAGGTGAACATTTATATACACTGCTGGTAGAAGTCTAAATTACTGTTTCTAGCAAATAGTTAATACCTATTAAAATGCACTTGTAAAAATTCATTTCTTTTAGTTCTCCCTTTAGCTAGTTCTAAGACAATAAGAACTGCTGTTAAGATTCATACATAAGTTTGCTGTAATAGCAAAATATTAGAAGCAACTATAATAGCAAAATAGTTTTTAAAATTATGATATGAGTTGAAATATACAACTATTTAAAACAGGCTTTCAAGGAAGATTTAATAACGTGAGAAATTGCTCTTGACATAATATTTTTAAATTTCAACAAAGTGGTTGATGGAGAATAAAAACAATTTGCCGGGTGCGGTGGCTCACGCCTGTAATCCCAGCACTTTGGGAGTCTGAGGTAGGTGGATCATGAGGTCAGGAGATCGAGACCATCCTGGCTAACACAGTGAAACCCCATCTCTACTAAAAAATACAAAACAAAAAATTTAGCCGGGCGTGATGGCGGGGCTTGTAGTCCCACCTAGTCTGGAGGCTGAGGCAGGAGAATGGCGTAAACCCGGGAGGCGGAGCTTGCAGTGAGCTGAGATCCGGCCACTGCACTCCAGCCTGGGCGAGAGAGCGAGACTCCGTCTCAAAAAAAAAAAAAAGGAAAAATAAATAAATAAAAAAAGAAAACCAATTTGTGTTTTAAAAATGTAGGCATGCGTTTATATTGAAGAAAAAAGACTCAGCAGGTGACTGATACTTATTCTTCGGTTGATGTGATTTTTTTTTTTTTTCACTTTCTGTTTTTCAGACTTCCTATAGTGAATATGTATTAGGAAAAATTTGTTGTGAAATGTGTAGCTATTACCATAGATTTCCCTTACAACCAGAGTGGGACTGAATTTATTTTTAATCTGGACTTCTAAGTACTTTCAGTATAAACTTAATACTTATTTTCATTTTGATTTAAGATACGAGTAGATGGACAAACACTGCTGATTTAAAAAACGAAAGCTGTTCAAAGAGAGAATGTTAAATAGATGAAATAATAGAAGCTATAATATTATTTCAATGGAAACTAAAATACTTTTGGTTTAATAACAGCTAAAATGCTAAAGGCAGCGTTCCAATCCTTGTCTTAGAAAATGGGGAGAGGTGATTTTAAAAACACATGCCTGTCATTATTTCTGGAGAGAGAGGCAGCCAGTGTGGTCAAATGACAACATATCCCTAACTGACCCCTAAAGACTTTGCTGGAAAGTGGCTTGGTGTTACTCCCAAGAAAACACTCCAGAGTGAGAGCAGGATGATGCAGGGTTGGCTCTGTTGAGTTCTCTGGGACGTGGGGAATGGTGGTTTAGCTTGGCCTTGTCATATCCTGAAAGCACAACTTAAGTACATTGGATTTACTTGATTTTTTTTCTTCTTTGGACTGTGTTTTAGATGTTTTCATGCTCATTAACACCTCCATTTGGTAATGAACACACACAGTAAAGTGGGAAAGACCCAGAACAGTGCTCTTTCCTCCTTTTGTGCCTCTCTGTTAGATCATTTGATGATGATAGAGAATGAAATGGTTGGCCAAAATAAGTTTTTGGAACTCTTACTGGATTCTATATCCAGCCATCTTTATTCTTCATTATTGTGGATAATGAATAGTTACTGTAAAAGGAAAATCATCTTCCCAGCGGAAATTTTTCACGGTAAAACCTCAAAGGTGGGAATTTGCATTTTCTTTCATTCCTGCTCTGTGGGATCAGTTCTATGTAAAAACAAATCAAAAAAATAAAAAACAACTTAAACTGTTTTATAGTCAACATGTAGAGATTATTAAATGGAGTTTTAGTTTAGGTCTGAATAAAATAAGGTTTCTCGTCTGTTCTACAGTGTTTGCTCAAATCTTTTAAAACATATTAATTCCTTAATTATCATTGTATAGTGGGATACAGAAAAGAGTCTGTCCCATGCCCAGTCACCTAGGTGACTTTTGTCTGGATTTTTGCCCCATACACAAAAGCAGTATTTTGAAATAGAGAAAACACAAAGGTGAAACAGAGGAAATTGTTCTAAAACTGAGGCATTATTTACATAGCTGAATTCTCTGCCAAAATGGTTTTGCAATCTTGTCCCTTGACTCTAAGGCCCAGGATATGGGCTGTACTGAATCTTTGCTTTACAGGGTATTATGAGTGAAATTCAGACTTAGCCTTGCAATTCCGATATTGCATTCACTTATGTACAAAGCAGAGCCCTAACTGAAGGAAAACAAGTAATTGACCTTGACTAGGTGTATGAACCCAACTCATGTGTTAGAATTTGCCATTTATTCCTTAAATTTCAAGTTTTAAAATTTCTTTTCTGGGTGTTTTTCACTTCAGGATGAATTATGCTTCCTATGTTGAAATATTAGCTTTAGTTTTCTCAAGTTCCTAGAAATCACCAACAATGTAATAAGCCATATATACACACACATAACCTAGTGTAACACCATTACTTATCTTTAAAAGAAATGTGAAATGATAGCATGATTTGAAGAACCTTTTACCAATAATGCCTTAAATTATTAAAATAACATATCTAATTTCCTTTATCTTTTGTTTGCTTACTCTTTGTATGTCATTGACCTTGGCGGTGAAACTAGATCCATTTCAGTTTCAAGTTCACCTTCTAGTTTTCTAGTTTCATACGTCAGCACAAAAATCACTGTTACAATTTCTAAAACTTTAAGGTACTTTCAGTGTTTAATAATTATATGATCATTTAAAAAATTATATGACATTAAAAATACTATCATAAAGGAAAAGATTAGTAAATTCTACTGCGTTAGAATATAAAACATCTCTCAGTCAGAAAACAATATATTGACCATCCATAGACAGGGAGAAGGTATTATATTTACAACACATAAACTGTAAATGATACGGAACGTATAAAGGTTTCTTGCAAATCAAGACATGAAAAGACAGTTCCAGAGAAAAACAGGCAAAGGCTATGAATAGGCAATTCACAGAAGAGGAGATACAAAAGAATAATAAAAATAGGAAAAAAATTCTCTTTCTCACCATGAATGGAGGAAATGCACGCTAAAGCCATAAACCCTTCAGGCTGTTAATAATTAGTCTGATAATTCAGATGTTAGCAAGCATGTAGAACACTTGGAATCTTGTACATTATTTGTAGCCGTATAAATTGGTACCACCACTTTGGAGAGCACTGGAAGTTAACAAAGTTGGAGATGAGAATTCTCTTCAACTCGACAATTCTGTTGCAAAATGTATATAGCCTAGAAAAATTCTCTAAAATGAACATAAGAAGACATGCACAATAAATTCATTGAGACCGGGCATGGTGGCTGACACTTGTAATCCCACCACTTTGGGAGCCCAGGAGTTTGAGACCAGCCTGAGTAACATAGTGAGACCTCATCTCTACAAAAAAACAAAACAATTAGCTGAGCATGGTGGTGCACACCTGTAGTCCCAACTACTGGGGTGGCTGAGGTGGAAGGATCACTTGGGCCTGGAAGATCAAGGCTGCGGTGAGCTGTGATTATGCCACTGCACTCCAGCTGGGGCAACAGAGTGAGACCCCGTGTCAAAAAAAAAGAAAAAAGTTCATTGAAGCAATATTTATAGTAGTGAAAATTTGGAAATACTGTGCTCATCATGTGGACACTGGAAAGATATACTAGTAAAGTCAAGACTGTGAAAGAGCAGATAGATAGATAGATAGATAGATAGATAGATAGATAGATAGATAGAGCAGTGAAAATGACCCAGTTAGAGCTGCTAGATTAATACAGAGAAACCTCGTAAGATGTAATGTTAAGAGAGAACGTAAGTTGCAGAATATGTACAGTATTATGGGACTGATAAAAAATTTAAAAATATAAAATATATAGTGTTTATTAATACCTATATATAGTAAGATTATAAAAATAAGCACAGAATTTAAGATGATAGTTTGGATGGGGCATTGAATGAGAGAAAAATGGGAACTAGGAGAAGTACGCCAGGAGTTTCAATCATATTTATAATATCTTATTTCTTAAACTGGTTGGTGTCTCTTATACTCTGTAACTTTTGTTAAATATTTCATAATTTTTTAAAAAGATGCAGGAAAGCTTGATCAAATACTAAAGATGCTTTAACTTGGGAACTTTGGCTTTCAGTTGGTTTTAGCGTCTTCCCTATACATTGATGTATGTGTGTGTACATGTGTATGTTACAATGAGAATTTACTTATAATCAGAAAAAAGCTATTTTCATTGTTAGTGAAAATTTAAATTTACATTTAATATTATAGGTTACCTTTCCCTTCATAATATTCTTAGAAATCTTTGTCAAGCCCCTAATGTTGCACAAAGTCAAATGCTTTGTAAGGCACAGTTTTGACACTATCTTAAAAAATATCTTATCTCATAAATAGTAGGTTTTCCTTCTGTGAATTTTAAGAATAATTATTTTTCCCCCATAGTCATTTTAGACAGATGTGGCCTACGACAAACCTGTAGACTGCCAAATTTCTAGTGCTCATATACAGGCCAGAGTTGGGTAGAGCAGATGTTTAAGGAATTATGGTGTATGTTACAACAATAGTACTGTCGTTTAACTAGCATTTATCATATACTATTTTCTTTTCGCCACTACCTGCTTCCCTCACTCTTAAGTTATTTAAATGAGAAACCTTAAGATTATGCAGGGGAGTTTTTAAAAATACCTAGGCTACATCCCCAGAGATTGTAGTTTAATTGGTCTGGGGGTGGGCCCCACATGCCAACAAGCTTCTTAAAATTCACTTGTGATTCATATGTACAACCAGGGCAGAGAATCACTAGTTCTCAAAATACAGTCACTAGACTAGCAGCATCAATATCATCTCCAATTTGCTAGAAATGCAAATTCTTTCACTTCCCTCCCAGACCTGTAGGATCAGAAATTTTGGGGGATTGGACCCTGTAATCTGTGTTTTATTGGCGTAGGTTTGAGAACCACTGATCTCTAATGCTCCTCAAACTTGGCTATGCTTCTAAAATGCCTTTGTTAAAGATGCAAATTCTCATTCAGTTAACCTGGAGTGAGCAATGAGAGTCTGTGTTTCTTAGTAAGCACTCAGGTGATAACTGTGCCGCTGGTCTGTTGTGATTAACAGGAGACCCTGCTGAAGGTCTCCTGGGCCCTCAGGCCTGTTGAATCAGAATCTGATTTTAACAAGATTTCTAGGTGTTTTGAATGCGCATTGCAGTGTATGTAATGTAGGAGGAAAATTAGGACATGCCAGTCAGTATCTAAGGGTGAGAGTCTGAAGAAGCAAAAATCCGTATTGTAAAACACTGCCAAGATGAAATAGGAACAGAACTGAAAAATGTGTCTTTTGTGTTTAATTTTAAATGTTTCTTTTAAAGAAATTTTCCTTTTAAGTGAACTTACCCATTTAAAATGTTGATGATGACCATAAAAATAATTTCACTGGAGCAGTGGAGGCAGAAGTCAGAAAGAAGTAAATCCAGGACTGAATGAAGGGTAAGCATTTGAGAGACAAGTGTATGCAAATGTTTAGGGAAGAGAGTTATTTAAGGAGGTCAGGATTTGAAGGTGTTGAATGTCACTGGGAGGAGGTAGGAGTAGAGAGTGAGAAGGTGAATATGCTGAAGAGCGAGGCAGCTGGTTGCCTGAGGAGATGGCATCCACAGGATGCCTCCAGGAATAGCCTAAGGAAGAAAATGGAGAGGAACTCCAGAGAGACTCCTGTGGGGTAGTAGGTGCCTGGGAAGAGATGGAAGATAGCAGGACTGTGAGGAGTTGTTTCCCTACATTTCTTATCTTCTTTGTGAAGCAGGAACCTGCTCCCCACTAACTGCCCCCTCAACACACACAAAAGAACAGCTAGTGTTAAGTGTCTGAAATCACAGTATTTATTTGCTTACTGTGTTTCTCTTCTAATGCAATAAAAGCCCTTATATGAGGGCAGGGTGTTTCCTCCTCTTGTATTTACAGCTCCGAGGACCTGGCACATGGTAGATACTCAGTAAGTATTTCTAAATGAATACATGGTAGATTATTGGTACAGTTGACCATTTATTGTATTTTTTAAACTTTATTATAAACACACTATAAAATTTTGTAGCCTCTCCAAATTATTGTTGAAGTGGGATCAGAACTGAAAATGTGTCTATTGTGTTTAATTTTAAAACAATTCTTGTTCATTTAAAATAAAAAAAAAGGTAACCTGGTCACAAATGTTCTTAGATCCAGGTGTTTTGAATGCACTGTAATGTAATGCACTGTAGTGTGCATTCAGAACACCTGGAAATCTTGTAAAAATCAAGGTTACATTAAAAAGTGTAGCCTTTCACTTACAATTTTAAACCTGAACTGTTAACTAGTATTTTTAAAATGAAACTCCTTTGAAGAAAATATGTTGAAAATCATCGTTTTCCTTTCTAGTTTTCTTCCAGTCTTATATTTTGATCCTTAAAAGTGTTAAGTCCTTTATGTTCAAGGTAAGAATTTGTTCAGTTTTTTGTCCAGACAGGGACCATGGTGTGTTCTTGCAGTCTGGATCATTTCCCATCAGAATTTTGACAGTCACATTCGTGTGTGTGTGTGTGTGTGTGTATAGATATATACACACACAAATGTATGCGTGTGTATATAGTCAGCCCTTCATATCTAGGGCTTCCAAATTCAACTAATTACGGATTGAAAATATTGAGGGGAAAAAAAGGATAGTTGCATCTGTACTGAACATGTACAGACTTTTTTCCTTGTCATTGTTGCCTAAACCATACAGTATAACAACTATTTAAATAGCCTTTACACTGTATTAGGTATTGTAAGTAATCTAGAGATGATTTAAAGTATATAGGAGGTTGTGCAGCATAGGTTAAATGCAAATACTACACCGTTTTGTATCGGGGCCTTGAGTACCTATGGATTTGGATATCTGCAGGGAGTCCTACAAAAAATCCCCCATGGATACCAAGGGATGACTCTGTGTGTGTGTGTGTGTGTGTGTGTGCGCGCGCGCGCACAATTTCAACCATGACAGTTTCTTTTTAACAGAGTATTGGTACTCGACTGAGAATAGTTATGACAAATGTGTAAAGATGTTGGTAAAACCACTTTATTATTTCATAAATAGTCTTTTTTTCTTATTTTATTAGGTTGTATTTGGCATACAACTTACTTTTTATACTTTTGTAGAGCTTTAATGTTCAGACTTCAGTTTCCTGAAAATATTCTGTCTCATTTACACATTCTGTGATCTGGAACACTGATCCAGTCTCCAATTTTGTGTCTCAGTGTTTTTCTCTGTGTGAATTTCAAGCCCTTGGATTTAGTTTATAGTGAATGGCTGGCCTTGTGAAGGCCTTGTTAACATATTCAAAATGTAATCTGTCTCAAAGCTGAGGTAGTGACCAGAATAACCAATGCCACATTCTTTCCCTTCTTTGTGATAGAATGCTTTGTGTAATTCAGTGTATGGAGGTGACACTTACAGCTCTTTACTACTTGACCCTTTACAAGGACTGTTACTTCTTTATTGTGTTTGCCATTTAACCAATGATCTGAGGACATGAAATGTCTTTTCAAAAGGTGCCTTAGAACATCGTTTTTCTGTGAATTGGTAAGCAAAAGGTTCTTGAAACCTAATGGGATAGGAGGGAGCTATCTTGCACACCTCATCTCCTTTCTGTTCTCTTTTGACTTGAATCTTTCTGTGGGAGTTCTGTATGTGAGCACCTGCTTGAAAGGTGTTTGATAATTTAGGGCCAGAGAGCATTAGAACAGCCATGTAGTTGAAGTGAGAATGCCTAAGGAAAGTGGAGAAGGAGTGCTATGGATGAAGGAACTAGAGTTCTTTAATTTAGCATGTATCTCTTCATTTCTTTACCCCCTCCGCAATGCATGTTCTGTTTTCGGTGGAAGTAATCCTTACCAGGACACATCAGAGGAATGTTCTTTGATTATGGCTAAATCAATAATTAGGACTTATAATGTAAAGTGTAATGTCTTTATCCAAGAAAAATCTGTGTTGCCATGGGATTCATCGGAATAGAATTTTTCCTTTAAAGTGAACTTATTCATCAAAATGTAAGTTATGGACATTCTTGGTAATTTTATCTTTGATACAGAGCCCTAAGGGAGTTTTTAGTATACTGGTTATGTGTGGATGCGTATATTGGTTGTGTGTGGATGCACAATTTGTAGACTAAAAATAGTGCAATAAGATTACTCCAAAAATGTTTAATCCTTCATAAAGGTATTACTGCTTTGCTGAATTTTGGGATATAATGTATAGATATAATGTTTGGCACACTAAGAATCTTGGATGTAATGTTTACCTTTACTCAGGGAAAATACCATGTAATATAATCATGTTCACATTAGAAAAAATGTTGAGAACCCAAATACAAGATTGTGCTAGGTGATTATAGCAATTGAGAAGAGAAATAAAATGTGTAAGTACTAAGGGGGCTACTTTTGAGAATTTCAAAACTGTATCCTGAATATCTGATACATGTTATTTTTCAGGTATGTTGATTAACTCATTCGTTTATATGTGTGTGTTGGAGTGTGTGTTGATCATGATCTTTAAGAATAGCACAGGCTAATGTAATTGCCTGTAAGATTATCTTACATTTTGAATTTAAGGGGGAAGACATCATCATTATTATAGGGACAGTAGGCATTAAATGCATAATCCTGTAGGAGGGCCTAAGGTGTAAGAGTTGAGGTGGGAAATAAACCCTGCCTGCAAAGTGATTATAATATGGTACAGAGATAGGAAGGGTGGCCTTACTGAATTATGGTATGGGTTCACTCATGGCAAAGTTCTCCACCCAATCTATCTTATGCTATAGACAGTTGTGTTACAGCGTCTTTCTTTCTGGTGATCATGGAAAGGAATTCTAATGGTAAAAGTCTGTAGTGAGGGAAAATTATATTGACAAGAGATATCCGCCCCCCCCCCCCCCGGGTTATTCTCAATAATTACATATCATTACCAAGTAAGGAAAGTTACTTATCCTGGATTTGTGTAGAATGAAAATTGTTTATCAGTCCACAGAAATATGTGTGTTGTCATTTTGAACAACTAACCTTAAAAAATCTATTTTTGGGTGGGACAGGAGGCAAGCTGGCTGCCTTCTTAGTGTACTTTTTTTTTTTTTGAGACAGAGTCTCGCTCTGTTGCCCAGGCTGGAGTGCAGTGGTGCGATCTCGGCTAACTGCAAGCTCCACCTCCCGGGTTCATGCCATTCTCCTGCCTCAGTCTCCCAAGTAGCTGGGACTACAGGCGCCTGCCACCACGCCCTGCTAACTTTTTTTTTGTATTTTTTTTAGTACAGTTGGGATTTCACCATGTTCGCCAGGATGGTGTCGATCTCCTTTTAGTGTACTTTTAACTCTGCTGATATATTGTCTTTAATAATCTAGATCAGGGCACCCAAACTGTTTATTGTACTGGATTATTAAAAAGTGTATATTCTTTTCAAATGCATAATTGAAAGGGAGAATTTTCTGACATATACAAGGCTTTTGTTTCATTATTTATTTGGAATACTTGGGGCCAAAGGGTATAAATGCAGTTAGGTTTTGTTGGAAGGGGACTTGCAAAGACTGTTTGAGGCATGATGTGCAAGTGAGTGTTTTTAAATCTCAGAGGTGTGATTATGTCATAACAGCCATAACCTCTGGGCTTGCTTTATTACTTTTATTAAAACAAATCTGTATGAGGGCACTATGTATATTTTGGTGATGAAGGAAATGAGGTGGTTAATTTATTATGTGAACAGCACTTTCAACTAACCACAGCGTGATTCACTGGGAGTGCAGTGAAAAAGCCTAACTCTGTAGAAATGACTGCATTTTGATTTGTGGACTTTAACTTTCAACACCACAACATGAAGTTTATCTACAAAATGATTCCCTTTTTTTCTATAGTGTTTTTGTATACTTTTTAATCCCTCTTTCTTTTCATTTTATTGTGGGAAAATAAGAACTTAGTAAATGAACTAAACAGCTCTCGTCAGCAAACTAAAGAGAAAAAAGGGAAGAGGATCGACACATTAGGGCATTACGAAAGTAAGTAGCATCTTTATAGCTTCCAAGTATCTCCCACATCTACCTCAGAAGAGGACTCCACAGAATAAGTCAATATTCTAAGCTCTCAATGAATGACGATAGCTATCTGAAGTCAAATAAGAGTCCGGGAAAATGAGGCACCTATTCTTCCCTTTTGTAGGACGCATTTTAAAGCAGATAGTGGAAAAGAAAATTAATCTCTTCCAAGAGAATCTCTGAGATTTAAAAGTTGGGGTGGGGAGGCGGTTAAATCTCTGAGGTTTAAAAGTAGGGGGGCGTCAGTTATGGGAGAAGGTGAGGATGTGTAGCACACAGAAGCACACACAGTGTAGAGTGAGATTGACAGAGGGACTTGTCTAACGAGTTTGCAGTGTATTGAAAGCACTTGTTGTATACTCATAAACAGCCATTGAAAGACCAAGAAAAGGTTGTTTTCCTTGGAGTGGAGCCATATCCAGCATCATCTGGTGATGTGAACCTGCCTAGAGAGAGAGTGAAAATAGGTCATCTTCCCAGAAATATTTCTGAAAGACCCCATCATTTTCCAGATGTACCAAGTACCAACCATTAACAGACAGGAAGCCTTGGAAATCAGTAAGCGTTTTAACTGCCAGCAATTAAGGTATTTTATATCTGGAACATTACAAGTCTCCATGAAAGGAAGTATAACAATCAGTTTTATATTTTATCTCTGCTTCCTTGGAGTGGCACACCACATTTCTCTTCAGATCCCTACATTTACTGTAAAAATTATGTCATTTCTTCATAACCCTTCCCCAGGAGAGTTGACAAAGTCCAGGAGAAACGTTATTTGTGTAGTTTAAAGACAGGCCATAGAGGAGAGAGGTCCACGCCCGTGGTTTCTGTAAATGGGGTAGACTGGGAGGGAGCACTGGCACGCCTGGTTAGGTTGTTATTCGGTCATCTTGACCAGTCATTCCTGGTGACTTTGTATCTACTTTGAAACTGCTTACGTCATGGTGATTAGTAATGATCATGGACAGCCCCAGATTGAGGTAGAAATTTCATTTTAAAGTTGGATTGTAGGCAAAACTTCGTTTTAATGGCATTGGTTGGGCCTCTCAAACTTTTAGGTATCTTCACTAGTAGAAGTAAACAATGTCCTGGACATTTCAGGGAAGGTTATGTTTGATATTACATAAGCTAGCATTTAAATTTTTAAAAGAAGATTTGTGTTCATAATGGTTTTGCTACTTTTTATAAGGTTGAGATTTAAGAAGTTATTGTTGTGAGTTGGTTTTGAAAAGTCTGTTACTCTTCCTTTCTCCCTTCTAAATGCCCACCACAAACCAATGCAGAACATAAGTTATTTTTAAAACATAGATAATAGCGAAGCCGTAATTTCAAGTGTATCTCTGCTCTTCCCGGCCTTCCTCAGCATTTCCTTCTGTGCCTGCTTGCTATGTGCCTGTTTCCTCAACTCCCGACCTCCTGTGAGCTGCCTTTTGAAGAGGTGCTTTGTTCCCTAGTTCCTCATTCAGAGCCCTCCTCATATGGTGTGAAATACAACCAGGCTTTTAAAAAAGTGAGCCAAACCTCGTTTACGATTTGAAACCTACTCAGATATGTGTTGACAAATTTAAGCAACTTTTTTTCGTTTTTCAGAATACAAATTTACGGGCATACTACCAGAATTAACATTAACGGAACACTGACCCAGTGATGGCAGCAGAATATAGAAGACATCTAACCCAGTCAGCTAGATGGTCAGGGCATGATTGTGAATAAAATGGAACATGGAAGTTGGCAGTGAGCCAGGACATGTTTTCTTGTGGATAAATCCCGTGTTTATCATTAAGTTTGTAAAAGGAAATTTGGATTCTAGATTAGAATACTTGGTTAGTCACACCTTGCGCACGTAACTATGCTCATTGACCTATGCCCATCCTTGCAGTTGGGTTATTCAGGGTGTGTTTAGTGAAAATTTCCCTGAGAGATAAAGATCCCACATAGATAGGAGCCTGCTTTAAACTAAAATTTCAGAAACATTTTCACTGGCACCATCCTTGTTCGGTGTGGTTTAGTGGAAAGACCACAGAGCCCTGGACACCAAAGTGAGCTATGGACCTTGGTTTAGCTACTCATGTGTCATGTCAGCTTGGGAAAGTAATTTTACCTTCTTGGAAAATAAGATAAGGATACCTGTATGTTTTCTGAAGGAATGTTAAAGGGAAAAAAATTAGACATGGAAGTGCCTGAAGGTGCATATGTGGAAGTGATTTCACTTCATGAAATCAAACAAATTTCATTCACTTTAGTAGTTTTTTGTTTAAATCTTTGATGTTAAGGTCCTATTTATTCCTATTGTTTATTCATATGCTAACCTTATCAGATATTCACTGAATCATTTAATTTCAGGTTACAAGAGACCCTCAAGGTCATTTAGTTCACACCTGGCAGGCATAAGCATGTTCATTCCCTTCTGCTGAAAGGGAGGACAGAAGCAGCCAATGGGGAAAGCTTCCGTAACAAAGGATCAGAGAGAGTGGCAGCATTGCTGCGGTCATAATCCAGGAATGAGGAAGTGAGAAGTGAAGGCCCATTGCCTGCCTCTTATAAATAGTAATGACAGGATGTGTTGCAGAAGGAAAGATAGGCATTTGAAGTTGAATTGGAAAGTACACTTTAAACTTCTGTTAGTTATTACCTACATAATTGTTTTGTAAGTCTATAGTGTTTTACTTGTTATCCTTGTGTGTCTGATTCTTCTGTTGTGGTTCCCATCTAAATTGACTCAGTATTTTGGAGGTGGGAGTGGAAGAGGGTAGAATGCTTAAAAACAAACACAGCAGCAACAAAGAAACAAACTCTTTAGTTTGTTGGGATGCACGATCTAGTTATGGGTTGGCAATAAGAAACAGCTGTTTGTTTGTTGACAGCCTGCCTTTCCTCTCCCCTAATCAAGCTGTTTCTCATCATGTAATTACCAACTCTTTAGTATTTAAGACTTGTGGATTTATAGTTGGTCATATAATATTTGCCAAAACGTCATAGTTTACATAAAAAATTAGTGATTCCCGTCTAGTCATTCTACTGAAATAGAAATGTGAGTTGTAATAAAATACCTGAAGAGACTTCTGAAATTCATTTCAGACATAAGGGAATGTAGAGGGTGTTTTGTGTGTGTTCTAAAAAGGAAGTGTTGGTGTTACTCTTCCCTCTCTTGTAGACTCCACTGCCAATCTGAAAAGCATTCTGTTTTCAAAAATGTAGTAAGGCAGCACTGATGTGGATAACAGGATAGATTTTGTTCTGATGAAGAAGGACATGGTTGCTTGTTTCTGTCTTTGTCTTTTTTCTTAAAACACTGTTCTAATATTGAAGCCAAGCGTGAAAGGAAATACAGTTGTCGGAGAGTCCAAGATGATGTTTCAGTCTTCTGGGTAGCTTTAGTAGCAGAAAAATAGCTGAATGTACCTCCTACTCTAAAGAGACTTAATTTAGGCCATTTTGTAATCTGGCTTATGCTGAGTAAATCCCATTTTGAAATCAAGGTAATCCTGTGTTTTAGGAAAACAAGCCAGAAAGGTGAGGCTTCTGTGGTTTTATTTTGTTTTACCCTTCAGAATAAAACAAATGTTTTCTAATCATGCTCAGGTCACAGCTTCTCTCGGAATGGAAAAGTTTCTCCAATTAATCTTTTGACATTGCAGAGATAGTTCAGAAAAATCTTAAAAACTACGGTGCCAAAATTTTTTATTTTCATAAACTCCAAAGTAACATCACAAGTTCTCCTTGGTTTGATAGGTTTGAAATTATAATGGATTTTAGAATATATTTGCTTATTTTCTCTTTGATCTCAAAGACATTACATAAATTACATAAATTAATTTTTCTTTTATAAGAGAATATGCGAATAGTAAGTGCTTTTTGAGATGAGCTGTGACTAGGAAAGGGAATAATTTAGTTTAAAATTTGTAAAAAGTCCAATTTTGAAAAGCATATTTTGTACAAGTATAGTTTCTATTCTCATTTGCATTGTGTTCATACTGTTTTTCATCTGAAGTTTACATCTACTTTTTTTTCTAAAAGCATAAGTCATTGAAAATAGTTTAAATGCATGTGTCAAATTTCTTGCTCCCTTGAAGTCAAAAGCTCCCAAATGTTAGCTGAATTAGACTATCAATGATTTCACCAGGTGGCTAGTGACAGTTAATATTTAGGTTGTTACCAGAACATGATGTGTTTGTAGGGTTTTTTTTTTTTTTTTTAACATAGACACCATGAGAATGACATTTTTTATATTACTTTAAACTATTTAACTGCAGTTAGTATCAAGGCAAGATTTATTTCTTTATCTTAAAATATTAGCTATACCATAAAATATTAGCTATACCAACTATACCATGAAGTTGGGATTTGAAATTAAAAGATTACTTCTAGCTTAATTGGAGCAGGTAGGAAGTGATGGCACATAAAAGGTGAATATTTTCATATGCACAGCTGTGCATGTATTCTTAGAGCTCTGTAGGCCAAAATCTGTTGTCCTAGTAGTGCTCAGGTGCATAATTCAGTCAAATGAATCACAGATGATCCATTTTAAAAGCACTTTAGTGGTTGGGTGTCAAGGGAAGAGTATTTAGTTGTAATTCTAAGAACTTCATCCACAAATCATTTAATGGTATATTTAATTTTAGCTGCCCAAATCTGTGTGGACAAAAATTATTCAGTTATAAATAAAAGATATGTAAATCCTTATTCCAGTGGCCTTCTTTGGGGTGACAGGGAAGAGTATTAGGTGATGTTACAGTTCTCTATTTTGTTTCTCTGTGTTAGACTTTTCTATTTGATAATACTTTTTCAAAAATGATGCTATAAAAACCCATTATTATAGAGCCATTAAAAATACAGGTCTATTATCCAGTGATTAATATCCATGACCTTTATTTTTGAATCAGCTTCATAAATATATATATTTTTTATGTCAGCCATTCTCTGGAATTTCATTTTTGTTCTGCTTTCCATTACATGCCATGAATTAAATGAAATTAATTTAATCGCTACTACAAACAGAAATTAAACGTGCCCTAATCCAGAGTTACGTTGTTTGCTTTTACAACTGTAAGTCATAAGTAATTAATTTTCCTTGGAAAATTAATTCACTTACCATTCCCAGTAGCATCATATGTTGACACAGGGTTATAGATAGTTTAATATTTTTCTTCAGCATGCTGGCCTAAACTTTAGAAGACCTTAAATGAAAACAAATTAAAATTTACTCAACTGTATATAATTTGGGGCTATTTAAAATAAGTGTTGTTGTTATTGATGGCATCCAGGTGATGACTCGAAAATTATATTCAAACTTTACAAAATGCCCATTATATATTAGCAAGTCTGAAACAATGTATTTTAATATTTTCTATCCCTCAATTCTGAAAAACATTTGACATTACAACCATCTAACAGCAGCAGCATGGAAAGTTTTTTTTTAACATCACTTAACCATCAAGAAAACAAAAGTGTTAACTTACTTGCTGGACATTTGACCACCTGGGATAGCAGGCCATCCTGTCTGATTCTTACAGAGCTTATTTTCAGTCTCTCACCTCGGTCAGTAGAAAAATTTCTGTCAAGGTCATCTTAAAACATAAAATATATTGATTGCCGTTTTCTAATTCTTTCTTTCTTTCCTGTTTAATACTTTTTTTCCCCTTACTTTCCAGAAAGGCCAGTGTGGAAAATGAAATAAGCAAAAGTCTTCCAGTTGAATAAGGTTTCCCCCACTGCTTTTTATATTCTGGGGACTCAGAAAATATGAGCAAACCAAATTTAGCTTTTCTTTTGCATTTGCCAGGAGGTTATTTAGTAAGGTGATTTTTTTTTTTTTTTTTTCTGGTTCATAGAACTCTATAAAACATATAGTGTTTATTACTTTATGTATATTTATTTAACTCACTAAGGTGAAACTCTAGTGATGGTGGCAATGTTACAGTTTTAACAAGTGGGGCTTATTTTATAAATGTGCCTTTGTGGCAATAGCTTTCAAAAATGCACAGGGTTAGCAGTGACATGCTCTTTTGGAAAGAATGTTTGCTGTTTAATTCCAGAGTAAAAGTACTACTAGAATACAAAATCACCACTGTTTTTTGTTTTTTTTTTTTTTTTTGGTTGCTATATATTGTTAAAGTCAACTTAAAAAAAATCTGCACTTGCAGGATTTAACTAACTACATACGTTGCAAAGTTGTGTCAGGGAGAAAATGTTTACTTGTTATCCCTATCAGAAGGGGGGTGACAGGGAAGTCCCCTTCCCTATGCTTCAGAAGGTTTCCCTCTGAGTGGCCTTCAGAGTTAGGATAATGGCTTTCCTCGTTATCATTGTCAGACAAAATGAAAAGATTACGCTTGTGAAGTTATGCACATTTGTGTTTATGCTCAGACCTAAATACAGATTGTTGTACAGTCAGGTTTAAGGGAAAGCAGTCTTTAAAAAATAATTTAGGCAGCTCAGGCAGTGATTATTCTAAAAACTTTATTCCTAAATCTACTATCATATACCTGCAATACGATTACATGTAAATATGTATGATAATACTGCATACATTCTTACACAGTTTTTAAAAAATGCTTCTGCCTTCTTTCTGAAATGAACTGGTTTACTTTATTCTGGTTTTGAAGTGGAAAAGTAAATTCACCCTTATAGAAATTTACTAATATTAATCTGCTTTTAATTTCAGAATATATTCTCTTAAAAATTAAATTTAAATGAAAAGAGTTTGTCATGTCCTTCATTAACTTTTGTGTCAAAATGAATATCTTAGGAAAACGTTTTATAGTGAACTAAGAAGTGTAGAGGAATTGTGTGTGTGGTGGGTGTACACAAGGAGATTGTAAGAGTGTGGAGAAAAGGGATGCTAAATTTGAGCTACATAATATTTACCCAAAACTGGCAAAGGAAAACTTTGTTAAAATATATAAAAATTATGGATTCAAGAAACAAAGCTTGGAGAAGTAAAATTTTCTACTTTTTACTTTCCATGATTATTCTGTTGATTCAAATTAGAACAGAAACAAGATTTTGTGGTAGAAATATGAATGTGCTTTTAAAAAATTGTATGATGTTAAGATATAACAAAGTTCATAATTTTCTGAATGATTGTGACACATGAAAAACCGTGCTGTTTGTGAGAAATAGACAAATGTTCATGCATTGTAAGAACTCTGAGGAACTTTGAGCAGACTATCGCTTGAGTTCGGTCAATAAGATTTTATTTTTAACTTGCGAGCAGAGTGTAAGTAATCCTAATTATTCCTAAATTGCTCCCTAAAGTATGGTAAAAGTGGAGTTTTCAGACTGCTGATATTTGTTGGGGAATTAGATTGATGTTTTATAACACGTTACTATTCAATGGAGTCCTTCGCAATAACATTGGGTGGAAAAGTAAATTTGTACCTAAAGAAATGTACAGCTATTAATTTGTGTTATATTCCACACTGTTCTTTCAAAACACTAAATTTAAATAAGTTTACACTTCTACTCACTAAGGTAGTAATTAAATTAAGGTGATACGTCGAAAGATAAAATGGCAATTTACCACCACCTGAGATTGAGAAAACTCTCCCAGGTCTTTCAAAGTGAATCATGCTCCCAGTCATTATTCCGTAGTACCACGATCTTACACATTGACAATGGGGTAAATTGGATTATATTTTTGCTTTTGCTAGAAATTCAAATCAAATCATAGGTAAGATAGGGAATACCACATTGTAATATCCTGCTTTTATGCTTCTGTTAGGGCTGTACATTAGTCTTTGGCTAATAGATCCTGCTAGATAATGCTTTTTCCTTTTGTAGCACCATTCATAGTTTGAGGCCGTCTTCAATCTGACATGTAAGAACTCTCCTTCAAAAGACTGTGTATATAAGAATGTTGGAATAATTTAATATATTTTGATAGGTTTAAAATGAACTGGAGATTTATTTTAATTGCAGTGGACGAATTGCCACATTTGTCCTACTAAAGTTGCTTATCAGAAGAGGAAAATGAGCAGAAGAATCTTTAAAAAGAATGTTTTGTCTCCAAATTATTTTATATTTGCATGTTAACCCAAAACATTTTTTCTCTAGTCTCTCTCTATATATATATTAGAGGAGTAATTTCTGAGTTTTGTTTTTCATCAGATTTGCAGTGAAGATTAAAAACAAAAACAGAAAGAACCTCTGCAATAAACATCACTACCACATTTAAGTTTGTAATTTTTAGGAGAAAGGAACACTAGTTAGAAACTATTTAATTTTTTTGAGTTTTAATATTTGCCAAATTTATAGGAACTCTCAACATGTTTTACCTTTTTTCTCTACATGTATGTAAACAGAATGAAGTTAAATTTAGCGATTTCTTCCCTGGAGTGATGAAAAGTAATGTAATTTGTTTGTTAATAACAAACTTAAATTTATTTTGACATTATTGTATATTCTATGTACTATAATGTGGAAAAAAATACTTAAGGAATGGAGAGAAATAGACTGTTGTAGCTAATAAGAGTGCTTAACTCTGGAGGGGCCACCAAGGAGTCTGCCATGATTGACAAGCATTCTAGTGGAGTCTTTCTTTCCTTTTTCTTTTCTTTTTTTTTCCCCCCCTTATAGCAGTGTTGAAGTCAGTCAAAGTATATATACAAAGCTCAGTGAATACCAGTTTCCCCAGTACAGGGGCTATTTTTTCAGGAAGTCTAACTCAAACCAGATGTTTTGCCTAGACCTAGAGTTTGTTGCTGCCAAGCATCTCATCAGAGGTCAGAGTTCTGGGCTCTGGGCCCTGCTAGAATTCTTTCACAAATTGCTATTCGGTGAGGTTTTAATCCTAATGGAAAGAATAATGTGCTTGTAAAATCTGCAGTTATTACAAACACAGTATACATATTGTGGACTTCAAATGACTACATATTTCATCCCCATAAACAGGGAATGCAGATGAATGCTTTGTGTGATAGCTTTAGACATTCTAACTAAAACCCACTATACAGTTTATACCACATTAACCATTTGCATTTGTAATACCCTAATAAAAGAAACTGTTAGTTTTGGGTGACAACTGGTAACCAACTTAGGCCCCCCCACCACAACCAATTTTTTTTAACAAGCTCTACAACCCCAGCTGTTTGAACACAAGAATTAAAAACATTCAGAACCAAATATTGGATATTCTCATAGGAAGATCTATGAATGCTGTAGTACTAGGTGAAAAGTTCTTAAAGCAAAAGACATCATTATGCCAAGACTTAACTATCTTATATTTGGAAACACATATAAATGTCTTAAAACCAAATTCATTTATTCAAATTAGGATGAAGAGTTTGTAATGGAGAATGTGGTTGGTATTTAGCTAAACATGAGTCGTAGCTCTTTGGGAAAGGTTAAAAAGGTGTACTGAGATTGATTATATCTCTGCATAATTAATTTTATATACAAATGTTACAGATATTATTACATGCTTACTTGGGGGCACTGCTGCTGTTGATTATAAGCCTGAGAGAAATTCTCAGATAAAGGTAGGTGTGTGAAACCAGAGAATCACAATTTGGCTTAGAAATAAGATGTTAATTAAACTATCCTGCTGCAATTAAATAAATCTGCAGTTAAGTTAGATGTGGCAAATTTTTATCAAAACAGTGAAAGCCCAAATTTCTGAAAATGAGAAATTGAACTGTAAAATAAAAATGTTAAAGACAGATTATAATGTCCCTGAATTACTCCTTAACATATGAAAGCAGTTTTTGGTTTGAACAGTTTGTAGCACATATTGGGGGTGGGAGTGTAATTTCTAAATACCTTTTTGTTTTTGTATTCAAGTAACAATATGGGGTATAATAAATATGTAAACAAAACTTAGTCTTCAAGCAAATAAAAATTGGTTAACTGCAGGATCCCCCAAAATTGTAATGAAACATTATCGTATGGATAGTACATTTTTAACCACAATTTTTATTTTTACCTCTCATTTATATAAAAGAAAATCAAAATTGATATCTCTGCTGCCCAGACAGACAATTGCATTGTTGTTGAGAGGAGCCATTATTTATATGAACTTAAAGTCTCTTCGTTGCTACCAGCAAATGGAAAAAAAAAAAAAAAAAAAAAAAAAAAAGACAAAGTATGTGATGTTAAAAAAAAAAAAAGTTTGAAAGATATTTGTGCTTTACCACTTTCTAAGTTGTGGAACAATTTTAAAATTCTATTTTCTGATTAATCTTTTTTCCTGCTGTATGTCTCTGAAGATATTGCATGCCAGCAGATTGTCTGCAGAGTATTTTCTGAAAGAAAAGTGATGTTGTATCTCAATGAATGCTATCTCTCTTCCACAAAATCTCTTATAGTATGTCATACCTAGTACTCTGTCGTTTAATGTCACTTTATTGTATAATTGCCAACAAGGGACTTTTTCTTGGATGAAAGGTGCAATATTGATGCACAGTATTTTTATTATCTTTGGTATTCTGAAAAGCAAAATAATGTTTTTCATGTGTTCAGTAATTCCCCCCCATAAAGTTAGGGGATACCATCATCAGTGTCTGTAAAGACGGTAAGAATAAATGCCAAAATTTGAGGCTACATTTCATTCTGTATGGCATAATCATTCAAGTGCAATTTAAAAAAATTAGTCTGAGACTATGATCACTTAATGAGAAACAAACAATTTCATATTAATGAGTTCCCATTTGCCAATAATTCTGTCATTTGTAACCTGAATCAGTCATCACCCTGCAAATAGCCCTTTCAAGACATTATTTGCAATTTTGTCCTTTGTTTTCTGTCCTTGATGTTGTGAAAGTGGCCGTCTACTGTTACAGGAATGAAAAGAGATCCCGTTCAAACATCTTTTGTGTTTCCACTTTCAGTGAAAAATGTTTTTCAAACCTGCAGCTGGTTATTTCTGCAGGAGTTCCCACTTATGCTCAGATTTGATTGACATTTTGAAATGGCAGCTTTTCATGAAAAGCTGTTAACTTGTAGAATTCAGTTATGGTACTAAGACAGACTGACTTTGTTCTGTGGCTGGGACCTGTCCAAACTAAATAGAACCCTGCATCTGAATTTAATAGTGCTACTCAGCCAAGATAGGGTACTTTTGCCTTTTTTCCCTTCAAAACTCTGATGCTTCTTACATGTTCTAAAACTAACTTGATGGATATTCATCCCAACATCTTTCTGTTCTGTAATTGCTTCAATTGACATATATAGTCATTCTCTTGTTCCCTCCCTTGAACATCTAATGGACTAGGACAGTGCTTTAAGATATAATGCTAATTGAGAAGAACTTCTTAATTTATAACTAATGTTACCGAGCACAGAAAATTTAAGAATATTGTAACTCTTCCAGTATAGAAGATCTATAATTTTTGGAAACATGTTGCTACTAAAGCTGTAGATTCATTATGTGGAAAAATAGTTTGCATTTGGTACTATACAGTTTATTACCATTTTTCATTCATTTACTCAGTAATACCTACAATTTCAAGGGCAATGTGCTATAAACCCCACAAATCACAAAGTACATGATCCCTGCCCTTAAGGAACTTTGAATTCGATATCTTCTCGTTATACTTAACAGAGAATTAATGCTTCCAAATGTGCTGATTTATAAAATTATTTAATGATAATGATCTTTAATTTTTCAAATGGCCAGCTGTTCTTGTATTTGATTTCCATACAACACTCTCATGAGACGAATGGGAAAATTTAGTATCGTAGGCCTCTTGTGCTTATTTTTGTGGTCTTGTGTCATCTGTTAAGAAAGGTAAAAACCTGGTTTCACTTCCAAGTGTTTGGGCATTATTGGTGTTATATGGAGCCATTAACCCTGAATAGCTGTATGTGATACCTGGTTTCACCTGTCTTAAGAGAGAGGGCTGTGACGTATAATCACTGTAGACCCAGATCACCCTTATGCAGCACTGATTTTTGAGTTCTCAGCTCACACACCTGAAGCTGAATTGAAGTAGTTGACTCAAGATGACTCTAGTTCATGTTAACTGTAGCTCGCTTATTGCTGCGGCTTTACTCTTAGGTAGCTTATTTCCACAGCATATCCATAAGAGCACAAGCTAGTGCTACGTAGTATGCCCTCTGAGAATGTTGGTGTAAAAATACCGTGTTTTAATTTTTACAGCTCTGAAAAAACTTCAGGATTGAAGTGGTTGAAATATTGGCCAAAATTATAGTCCTAATATTATTCCTGGATTTTAATATCACACCCTTGTTATCATACAGCTTAGATACTTGAAATAAAACCATACATATCCAGGATTTCAGAGGATTGGTAAAACTTTACAATGCACTGTTAGTAAAAGTAATACTACTTTTAAGTCATATGGCGATTTTAGAATCAAAATTACTTTTAAATAAGAATTTAAAATCACCTCTCTTATTTTATGGAGCAATTTTAGAATCTTAATTTGACATTTGTTAGGAATATCCATGGACCCACAGTCGGTAAACAGGTAGCCAAAAGGGCGTTCCTCTGTCCTGAGGGACTGTAAACTGATTTAACTGTTTGAGTGTGCAGACTGACAGTGTGTATCAAGGTCCGTAAAATGTCCTGCTTTGTTTTGACCAGTTCTCTTTTGAGCATTATGTCTTAAGCAAGTTAATTGTTATGCATAAACATGTTCTTATAGTGTTACCTATAATCATTGAAAACTGGAAAAGCAAAGAAAATGTTCAAAAAAGACATTAAAATTTGTTCATATAATTGAATAATCTGCAATCATTTAAAATTAGGCTCCCAAACAATTTTTAATAAAATGTGAAAATAAAATGTTCAAATGGCTAAAAGCTGGGTTCACATTTGTATTACAGAAGAAAAATATGCCTAGGAAAACCTGAAGGAAAAATCCCTAAAAGTTAAGATGAGTTGCCCCAGGTGATAAGATTGTGTGTATTATTTTATTCTTCTGTGTATGCATTTGTGCACTGCTCTAATTTGCTATAATTAAAATATGTAACTTTTTTTCCCCTAAGGAGAAAAAATGATTTATTAAATGCGAAATCCAGAAAAAAATAGTGACACACTGGAATGTAGAAATTCTGTTTTCTAATTTCTTTCAGGGTAACTTCAGTCCTTAAATAATGGCCCTAGTTCAAGAGGTGAGAAATAGTTATCTGCAAGTCTATTCCACTAGCAGACTATTTTTGCTTGTCTAACACTGAAATTTTAAAATAATGTAAATTTGAAGGTCGTTAGGGCACAAGCCTTTCCAGTTTACCCTAAGTCTCAACATTTTTCTCTTGTGCCTGTGTGATTTAGACATTTGTGTAACCTCCCAGGCCTGTGAGATACAAATGTTGTATTTTTCCAGCTCTGTGCCTAACGCCGAATACCTTTGTCGTAATAGTTGTGGTCCACTCCAAGTTTGGGTTTTGGGGGTTTTTTCCTCACTCAGCATATGGTAATGGTCGTGGCGATAGTGTTGATCATAACATTTTTTTGTTGAGCCCTTCTGTAGTACCCAGTTTATAATAAAATATTATTCTATCTAGTTCTAATAATTCTATATGCCTAGGTGCTGTTATTTTCCCCATTTCATAGATAAAACAACTTGAAGCACAAAGAGGTTAAAAATCTGTTAATAGTAGAGCCAAGATTTGAAACTAAGTCTACTTGGATTCAAAATCTGTGCTCTTAATATTGATAACTAAGTTATATGCGGAATGATTCTATTTTAGCATCTCTGGAAGTCTTTAACCGGTAATAATCTTATCTGGTTGAAGAGAGAACTCAGGATGGTTGCTTTTCTTGTTTTTGCATGTCATAAACGACATGGTATTATTTAATACTCTCATTAAACAACAAATTATTAAAAATGCATCCTTTAATACTCTTACTAAACAATAAACCATGTTATTTTAAATGTATCGTAGTTGTATGTTGTATGTTAAGATATGGAGAGAAAATATTGTTTACTATGGAAACTTGATATAAATATTCTCTGCCCCAAGGAATAGTACACTCACTTCTTATACAAAAGTATATTAGTTTAAAATGTGTAATTCTGATATATTCAGCTTTTGTTACATAACATTCAGGAATAATATTCTACAATATTATATACAATATACAATACCCTATAATAACTATCTAAGTGTATTAAAAGAAAGCTCTCTGTTAAATAATTTGATATTCAGCTTTCATGGTTTTATATGCCTAATGCCTGTTTTTCGAATATATGTTTTGGTTTGCCTTTTGGTTCTATTTTGGCAAAAGAAACCAATTTGGGAGATTCTGATTAGAGGGAGAAAATTGGTTTCTATATGGAACAGAAAATATGTGTTCCAAAATTTTTAATACTCTCATGAGGGTTAAATCACTTAACTCTTTGTGTCTGACCCATTTAGAAAATGTGACATGCTTTTTTTTTGAGATGGAATCTCGCTCTGTCGCCAGGCTGGGGTGCAGTGGTTCAATCTCGGCTCACTGCAACCTCCACCTCCCTGGTTCAAGCAATTATCCTGCCTCAGCCTCCCAAGTAGCTGGGACTAGGCGCATGCCACCACACCCAGAATTTTTGTATTCTTAGTAGAGACAGGGTTTCACCATGTTGGCTAGGATGGTCTTGATCTCTTGACCTCGTGATCTACCTGCCTCGGCCTCCGAAAGTGCAGGGATTAGAGGCGTGAGCCACAGCACCCGGCCTTGACATGCCATTTTAAAAGTAATGTTTTACAAGTGATGGGAAAAGGAAGAAAGTCACAGAAGTAATTTCTGCTTTAAACTCTTTAAGGAGAAAGTATTCATTATGCAGAGACAAAACATTTATTACGCCAGTAGTACATAGAAAATTAGAAAAGAATAAGCACGTAAAACCCTGCCACTGATGGGTGACTGTTTGGAGGTGTATAGGAAGTAAGTGTTCTAAGTTCATGCATATCGAAAAAGATATTTTGCCCTCATGCTTGAATAATAGTTTCAGTGGATGTAGAATTTTAGGTTGCAAATATTTTTTCCTTAGTGATTTTTTTTGCATCCATTCTCTTGCCTTCTACCACCCGGTGGTATTGGTGGCAGTCTGATGCTCATTTCTTTGAGGGTGACCTATGTTTTTGATTTCTGGAAGTTTGGGGTGTTTTTGTTGCTTTTTGTTTTTTTGTGGGTGTTCTGTGGATTTTTTTTCATCTTTATATGCTTAGATGCTCATATCTTTATTAATTGGGTTGGACACTTCTTGTACTTTTTGCAATCTAAAGATGTCCTTCACTTCTGGGAAATTATCTTTTGCTGTATATTTGATTTCTTCTTCAATATTGGACTGTTAGGTGAAGCATCTTTGTCTCTACAATTTTTCTAAATTTTTCAGCTCTTGATTTGTGTTATTGCTGTACTGGGGGAGCTCCTCCACTTTATCTTCCGATCATTTTATTTTGAATGATCAGAATCATTTTGATAATCATTTTTTAATTTCTAAAAAATACTCTTGATCTCAAATCCTTTTTGTGGTGTTATATTCTTTTTATTGTTCATTTTCTTAGCTACAATATTTTCTTTAATTTTTCTAAGAAACAAATCAGCTGGATTTCTCTTCTCTTTCTTTTCTGTTTTTTTGTTTGTTTGTTTGTTTGTTTTCATTTTTCTATTTGTTGTCTTGCTATCTCTTAGGATCGGGACTTTTCAGCTTCTTGAAAGGCCTTTGATGGTCTCTTCCTTTTAAGAATATGGTCATGCAAAGTCGAATGGAGCTTTGCTACATGTAAGGTAGGGTTTGTTTCATTAGCAGGCTTTACTTTGTCAGGATCTCTTGAAGGGAGGTGGCTATTCTTAAAATGGGAAATGTCCGGCCGGGCGCGGTGGCTCAAGCCTGTAATCCCAGCACTTTGGGAGGCCGAGACAGGTGGATCACGAGGTCAGGAGATCGAGACCATTCTGGCTAACACGGTGAAACCCCGTCTCTACTAAAAAATACAAAAAACTAGCCGGGCGAGGTGGCGGGCGCTTGTAGTCCCAGCTACACGGGAGGCTGAGGCAGGAGAATGGCCTAAACCCGGAAGGCGGAGCTTGCAGTGAGCTGAGATCCGGCCACTGCACTCCAGCCTGGGTGACAGAGCGAGACTCCGTCTCAAAAAAAAAAAAAAAAAGGGAAATGTCTACATGGCAGATTTCAGAATACTTTTTCCCTGGGTTCTTTTCAGTCTCCTTAGGGAAGAACCCTATAATTTTTTTTCTTCTTTGGTAAGGGAAGTAGAAGAAATATTTGGCTCTATAGGTGGAATAAATATTTTGGATGCTGCTTGTGATGAATTTGGGGGACATACTGGTTAAATAATGACACACCTCCTACCACCACCAAATTCATATCTGCCCAGAATCTCAGAATGTGACCTGATTTGGAAACAGAGTTTCTGCCGATATAGTTAAGATAAGGCCATAATGGATTGGGGTAGGCCCTAATCCAGTGACTGGAATCCTTGTAAGAAGAGAGAACACCAACACACAGAGAACACTGAGTGAAGATGGAAAGAGAGATTGGAGTGATACAGTTTCAAGCCAGGGATTACCAGCAACACCAGAAGCTAGAAGAGAGGTGTGGAACAGATTATCTTGGAGCCTCCAGAAGGAATCCACTGCCCATGTCATGATTCTGGACTTCTAGGCTCCACAACTATGAGATAATAAATTTCTGTTGTTTGAAGGCTCCCAGTTAGTGGTAATTTGTTATAGCAGCCCTAGGAAACTGAGAGGGGTGTGCAGCAAATAAGACTTAATGGCCTGACTAGCATACTTACCAGACCTTTTGAATATCACCTCTTGCTCTTGTAGTTCTTTGCATTCGGGCCTGTACACGAGAAGTTCAAAGGACCAGACTTCACACTTGAAAACTCAGACTTGGGAAAAGGATCCCCAGTCCTTAAAATGTGAGAATTAATGATTTGGGAGGATTCAGTTGTGGTAGGGTATGGCAGAATTTTTGCCTCTTCTCCTATTCTCATACCTCAGTATACGTGGTTAGGGGACTCCCTGCTCTTCCCCAGGCATGATAATGGGGACTTAGGATCTCAAGACTTGCAGTTCCAGCATTAAAGACATTATGAAGCAGGGATCTGATTCAGCACCTCAGCTTTCTATCAGGATTGATTAGCTTATGCTGTCGTTCCCATGGCATACTGTGCAGAAGGCCAACGTCTGTGTGAAGCCAACCTGCTGGGAATCAGTCTTTGGCATGTCAGCTTGTTCTTAGGAGACAACTGTTTTATATTCTGACTTTGAATTAATGCCCTACATCCTATCCAATATTGTATCTGACATATCCCAAGCCAGACCTCTCTAGAGGGTCTGCCTGAAAGGAACCACTTCTTAACTGTGTCCCCATCATGTATGTGTCAGCCTACAACTTCTTCCTTCTGACTTTTCTTACTCATGACACATAATACTGAGGTTTTGAGGCAAATGTCTGTTCCTAGCCATTGAACTTTCTCTAGTAGCAGGTACATCATAGGGGATTTAGCAAGGGAAAACACCCTGGTCTTTACTTTTTAAACCATGTTTCCATTTTTGTTGAACTTTACCGGGGAAAAATTGTAGAACTCGAGCCTTTAAATTTAATCTCTGTTGAGATGAAAAAGTTTCATAGGTGAGTTATCAGTAGCTGAAAAGTGTGTATGACTCTTAGTAATAGCTATTATTAAAACAGTGATGGACACTGGCATGGTTTAAGTCACTGACAACGTGGTTTTTCTATGCTGTCCAAACATTGGTTTCTTTAATATGTTTCTAACTTTTTTCCGTGGCTTGACTAACACTAATTCCTTTTCTACTTTTTCTTTACCTCTGAGAAGATATTGCTTCTGTGCATTTCACACTGTAGAGAGAAACTTGCCTCACTGTGACCCCTAACCTGTGTAGTAAATCCTCTAGAATTAATTTTGGTTCCTTCTGATCTGTGCCCCATGTGACTCCCCCCAAGATTTCATTATTAGATTTTGACAGCCTTTTAAATTTGTAAATGCCACAAATTTGTCACTAGAGATGAATGGGTAAAAAGAAAATTCCTTGCAGTGGAGGATATGGGTAAAATATTTCAAGTGACAGATCTGCATCAATAATGTTAATGTTTATGGGGTGATGAAAACCATGTAAGTCTTAAGCCAGAATCTTGTTTCAGCTGAGTCCCAGAAATTTTGACCACAGAAGCCAAGGCGCATTCCGTTTATTCCAACAAGTGTTTCTTCACATCCTTTCCAACTGTCTGAAAGACAATTGTCACTCTTAAATGTCTGAAACTTTAGATGCTTTTTCTACTGGATTAGTGAAAAGCAATGGAAACATTGTTTGCTGTTCTCAGGATGACTTTTGTCTTGCCTTGAGTTCCTAAAATGGAGAGCACATTTGACAATGTTATTTTGCCCTCTACTTTTTATGTTCATCATCTGGCAATGTTTTCAAGAAATTTTGCATCATTCTTTCTGACTTCTGAAGCCTTACTTTCATGCCAGAAGGTTGCCGTTGCTGAACAGTGAGCGGTCACAGGGCCAGAGGCTTTGTCTCTTACTGATACCAAGGGAGTTCCCCAACTTGAGTGGCTTCTGATGCCAGTGCAGAAGAGCATTAGTATTTGGGCAATTGAAAAGTACATTCAGAGGAAATTTAGAGAAAAAGGTTATTGAAATTATCCCAATTATGATGACAACTAACATATGTATGTGATTATTTTTAACTAAAGAAAAAGGATAAAGAACTTTGAACCACTATATGTGGTCCTTTGTCTATTTATTTGCATATTTTAATTTTTAAATAATTAACAAAAAGGATTCATTCAAAACAAAGCTATTTTAAACTTTCCCTGAAAAGTTTAAAGTGGTTCTTTGGGAAAAGAAGGAAAAAAGATTTTTAAAAAATTACCACTGTCCCATCTTCACCCAAGTGTATACCAGAGGTTTCCATGATTTTAGATATTAAGCTTATTTCTTTACTGAAGTTATATGGATATCTTGGTAAAGAAATGATAAGCTTGTAATTGTTATCTCTAACTTCTAGGCTCAAGTGACTCTCCCACCTCAGCCTCCTGAGTAGCTGGGACTACAGGTGTACCACCACACGCAGCTAATTTTTAAATTTTTTGGGTAAAGTTAAGGTCTCACTATGTTGCCCAGGCTGGTCTCAAGCTCCTGACCTCAAGAGATCCTCATACCTTGGCCTTCCAAAATGCTGGTTTTATAGGTGTGAGCCACTGCTTCTGGCCAGTGTAAATATTAATATGTTCTGATGTTAGTACTGTAAAATGGATTTTCTTATATAGAGCTATTGAAGAACTTTAAAACTTCCTATAGATTCTCTGTGACATTTTGTATTTTGCCCCTTAGAATAAAAAACAGCTGCACCAGATTATGAATATTTCCCTGGAAATTCAGCCCTGTAATAGACATTTATGGAGTACTTGTCATTAAAGATTAAGCACCTGGTCTGATGAAAATTACTAGATATGGCCGGGCGCGGTGGCTCAAGCCTGTAATCCCAGCACTTTGGGAGGCCGAAACAGGCGGATCACAAGGTCAGGAGATCAAGACCATCCTGGCTAACACGGTGAAACCCCGTCTCTACTAAAAAATACAAAAAACTAGCCGGGCGAGGTGGCGGGCGCCTGTGGTCCCAGCTACACGGGAGGCTGAGGCAGGAGAATGGCGTGAACCCGGGAGGCGGAGCTTGCAGTGAGCTGAGATCCGGCCACTGCACTCCAGCCTGGGTGACAGAGCGAGACTCCGTATCAAAAAAAAAAAAAAAAAAAAAAGAAAATTACTAGATATGTGTAAGAAAGATTCTGGAAGCAACACTCTTTGTAAAACTAGTAGGTAGTTATCACCTCCTCTTTTTTTTTTTTTTTTCCCTAAAGAATTTCAGAATTATTTGCATATAACAACTGCAAAAGAGTTGTTTTGTTTTTCTTTGTTTACTTAGCTGCTTACAATATACACGTTTCTACTTTATTCCTTGATGTTACTGGTTCTTCTCCCTACCACACCCTGCCTCTCTGCCAGAGTTTTAGATGTTTGCAGTGTTCTTCACATCTGCGTGCTAGACAGTTTCTACCTTAAATACTTCACCATAGATCTTTTCCCTGAACTCTAAACTCCATGTATCCACCTGCCATCTTGACCTTTCAATTTGGAAATCTAACAGGCTTCTCAAACTTAACATGTCTAAAAAAAAATGTTGACCTCCCTCCACTAATCACCCCCATCGAAAATTTAAAATTAAAACCACCACACAGTCTTATCCTTTCCCATTTCTATTAATGGCATCATCATCTGCCCAATTAGTAAAACTACAAACCTATTGTCATTAAAAACTTCTTGTTATTAAAATTCTTCATTCTTCCTTTTGCTTCTCATTCTCTTCTATTAACTCCATCTGCTTCTTTCCCTCTTTTTCCTCCAGCCACCTGACTCTAGGCAGCCATCATCTCCCTCTTGATATACTGAGAAAGTCTCTTACCAGGACTTCCTGTTTTCACTTTTGTCTTTTTAAAATCCATTTTCTACAGCATAATTTAAAAAAAATATATCAGATCCCATCTCTGTTCCCCTTGTCATTGGAATAGAATTCAAACTCCTTGTCATGGAGACTTATGAGAGCTTGTCTACTCTCCAGCCTTATTTTTTTAGTACTTTCTCCTGTTTTTGGTTATGTCTCAGCCACATTGCCCTCCTTTCAGTTTCAGCACTGTAGCTTGTTCCTACCTCTGGCCATTCAAAACAGTAGATATTTATTACAAACTTACTTTTAGGAACTAGACACTACTGCCTCAAGAGAAGAAAAGAAATTTTGTTAGAATGGTATAAAAGGGTGGCATGTAAAGGTAGCTAAACTGCCTTATTTCCATTTCTTCTCAGTGTCAGAAAACTTTCAAACTAAAATGGAAATAAGCTGTTTCTTTCTGTAAGGACCAACATTTGGCTCCTATACATAGGATTCTCTCCCTGGTAAAGAGGAGTTAGTAGTATCCATATCTCTTTTCTAAATTCTAAAATTCTTCAATTTGTATTTTCTTTAACTCTGTGACCTAGCCCTTGTCCATGGCCCAGTTAGTCTATGGGTCAAATGGGTGTGGTTTCACCTAATTATCCCAGAACCTGAGATATTGTAGGAAAATGAGTCCTACTTCATTGAATATTAAAGAAAATATTATGTCTAAAGGCAACATTTTCATATAATTTTTTTCCCAAATCTATTAGTTGCATTAAGGTATGTGTCTGTACCAATGTATGCTGTTGGACCTTTCTGTTAGAGGTGCTTAACTGGTTTCTGACCATGTCAATTATAAGGTAGAGAATCTGTCTGTGGTAAATGGCATCCCATAAATGAGTTTCATAGGCTTGACCTGGGCGCTGGCATGTCAGGACTTCCTAGTGTGTCTTTGCATACCGGTTCCAAATCTCCCAGCTTCTTTGGTATCTTTTTATTGTATGACAAGATGCCATACTTTAGTTCATGTTTGACGCGACAGAAGCTTAAGTTTTGAGTTCCCAGGAAAAGAAAGACTTAAGCATTTCTAATTAAAGCATCAGAGATTAGTCTGACTAGGGTGTAAGTTAACAGGAACTCTTTATTGACCTAAAAACCTACCCAGAAACTATTTGCATGAGAATTTGGCAGCTTGCAGTGGGAGGGCCTGTGGCTATGGTCAGTCTTAACATGTTGTGTTAGGACATCTTAAATTTCACTTTAAAATTTCGGAGTTTGCTGTTGATTGATGCCTGCTAAGAAAGCTTTTCTATAATAGGAATTTAGATTGTGCTGCTGTAATGCCCTCAAGCAATGCCATGTCACCAGTATCTCCTTCTATTTTAGGGCAATTCTTTTTCTTAAACCAAATTCCCAGCTTCAGCAAGAAGAATCCAAAAGCTGAACTGTTAGAAATTTGTCCCTGGTTTTTCCTTCCTTTGCCCAATTTATTGAGTAGCTACTATGTACTAAGAAGCATGGTGTTAAGAAGTGGGAATACAAAGAAGAGTCTAAATGGCCAGCAAATGCACAAAGAGGTCTTCAACTAAACCAGTACTTAAGGAAATACAAATTAAAGCAGGAGTAAGAGTGAGTACCTACTATGTACCAGGATACAACAACAAACAAATCATATTTATTTACTTGCACACATACACACCTGTGTGCATCAGGTGATAATAAATACTATGGATAAAATAGGAAATGGGGATAGGAATAGTATGGGAGGCAGAGTTTTGCAGCCTGGTCTTCACTGCCACCAGTGCCGGAGGCTAGGTGTACAGGATCATTGCAGATCACATGGAGTGCCTGGGCTCTGTTGCCATGGTTATGTAGAGATGGGACATGCAAGCAAAAGGAAACCTTTCCTTTCCATATTAATTTTCTGACTCTTCATTAATGTGGATCCTGTCCTGGCAGTGTCAGCCTCAGATCTAATTGGGAAAAGTTTACTGTCGAAGCCAATTAATATCTGACTACATGTGTGGCCACATACATGTATGTGTATTTGGGAAGAGAAAATGTATCTTTATAACTTACTACTGGAAACATTAGTAAGGAGACTTTTTTCTACATTTGGAGAAACAAGCCTTTTTTATTATTATGCATTAATACTCTTTTTTTCTCCAACCTGTGCCTCCTCAAACAGACAAATAATTTAAACACGGCTGTCAAAATTTCTGAGCACCAAGAGGATGTCTCCCTGCCTTCCCTCCCTCCTTCCCTCTATTTCTGTCTCTCTCTTTCTGTCTCTCTCACACACAACCATAGTTTCAGATCAGATTTTCTACACACTGTTTTAATTTATTAGAAGGGAAAATTCTTTCTTATGGCTAAATGTTTGCACTCTTGATTTTTCTAAAGTCCACTTTTATGACTAAGCTATAAATCTCTAAAAATAGAGATTTACAGTGGAAATGTCAACTCTTTTGTGTTATGTCAGGTCAAAATGTGTAGCTAATTGGTGTGCATTTGTTCATGCATATGTCATGAGCCAGAACTGTGTTTTAGCCCAGTGACCACACATGGGGCAGATAGGTGTGGTCCAGTTCAGATATGCTCATGTTTTCTTTGTTTATGGTAAATTAGAATAGTACAAGGTACTGGTTTGGAAAAATATGTGGGCAAGGCAGACATTTAGGATTTATGAACCTTTACTTAGCCGGTATTGCCCTATCATTCCTCCACCATATCGACCTATATCCACTAGGGGACATAAGAGCACCTATTGGAGGAAAGAATGAAAGTCTGTCTACATTAAAATTTAAACGCAGGACTCTTAGATAACATACAAAAAGACTCATTTTTTTTAGTTTCATGATTCATAAAGAAGTTATACATTTTGTTTAAATTTTAATCATCACCAGAAACTTTTAAAGGCAGAAACAGTGTCTTAACATCTATTTATGGAATGAGAACCAAACAAGCAGCTAACTAGCAAGCTTGTGTCATTAACTGAGTGCCCATGTGATCTACAGAAGCTATACTGAGAATGATTGTGGCTTTACAAAATACTTTATGTAGAAAAGAATTACCTTTTAGAGTCAGGAGGTGAGACATCTGGAGAGGACATCTGCTGTCAGATTCCAGTGGACAAAAACCAGAAGAAGTGTTCTGTATTTTGCACCCCGGCCACCTTCTCTAGAGCTATGAAACCCTAGAGACAGATGTTAAGGGCACCACTGTTGTCTTCTAAACTGATTATCTGGCCTACCAGGTTAGAAACTTAGAAACTTAGCTTGTATTTTTACTTAGGGTTCTTTTTTTTTTTTGGTGGGGTGGGGGGGGGGTATGATCTACCTACAGAAAAAAATGCAAAGATTTTAAGTGATACAGTCTTTATTGACAATTTTTGCCTTGTAATTGGCAAAATTTTTAACTAACATTTAATATAAGTATTAATATAATTGAATTAAGGTCTGCAGTTTTGCTGTTTGCTTTCTGTTTGTCCCATCTGCTTTTTGATCCTTGTTCCTTTTCTGCCTTATTTTGGCTGAAAATCAAATCATTTTTAGTTTCCCATTTTAATTCATTGACTTTTCAGCTATACTTCTTTGCATTTTTTTAAAGTGGTTACTCTAGGGATTATAATACACATTCATATCTTCTCACAGTCAACAGTGGTTAATATTTTACCACCTCACCTCCTTCTTTGTGCTATATATATCCTGTAATACCATGTTTTACTTTTTGCTTTCTGGTTATATGTCTTTTAAGTAAAATTAGAATAAACACACACAATTTTGTATTTACCCATGTATTTTCCAGCTGGTGTCAATTTCCTTTAGTCTGTAAAATTCCCTTTAAAATTTTTTTGTAGTATAGGTCTGCTGGCAATGAGATCTCGTTTATCTAAAAATCCCTTTTCCATTATCTTTAAAGATACAGAATTTGAGGTTGACAAGTGTGTTTGTGTGTGTGTGTGTGTGTGTTCAGCACTTTAAAGATACCATTTCGTTGTCTCCTGGCCTCTGTTGTTTCTGATAAAAAGTTAACCATTGACTATAAAGTTTCTGGGTATAGTTTTCTTTGTTTTTATCCATCTTAGGGTTCACTGAGCTTCTTGGATCTATACGTTATGTTTTTGAAAAAAATGGGGGAAGTTTTGTTACTACTTCAATTATTTGTCTGCCCTATTCTCTCTTTCCCTCTCAGGACTCCAGTAACATATATTTGTGCATTGTGATCTTGTCCCACAGTTCACTAAGGTTCTTTTATACCCCTCATCCTCACCTCTCCTTCTCTTTTTTATTTCTAGTCTTCAAATAGGATAATTTCTGCATATCTCTCTGCGTTCACGGATTTATTTATTTTTCTACTCCAGTCTGCTGTTAAGCCTATTTAATACTTTTATTTCAGATGCTGTATTTCTGGATTCTTTGTTTATTAAAGCTTTAATTCCTTTACTGCTATTTACCATCTATTCATTGATTTGGTACCATATTTTCCTTTAAGTCCTGAAGCTACTTTAAGGTTCTTGTCTGCTATTTCCAACATCTGAGTCATCCTAGTTTGGTTTCTACTGGATAAGTGGTGTTGACTCCCATTATTCTGTTATTGGTCACATGTGCCTGCATTTTTGTATGTCTAGCTAGTTTTATTACATGGTAGATATTGTGGATGCTATGTGTTATTGAGAATACAAATTTTGTTGTCTTCCTTTAAAGAGTATTGAATTTTCTTCTGGTAATCAGATAATTAACTCTCAGATCAGACTATCAGATCAGAATGAATCATACAGGAATTTTTTTCAAGACTTATTTTTAAAGCAGTTTTAGGTTCACAATAGAGCAAAAACTACAGAGAGTTACCATATAAATCTTCCCGCCACATATGCACAGCCCCCTCCACTCTCAACATGCTGCACCAGAATGGCACATTTGTTATAGTTGATGAATGCATATCATTATCAGCGAAAGTTCATAGTTTACATTATGGTGTAATGTTATCCATTATGGGTTTGGACAAACAGATAATAACCTATATTCACTATTTATAGTGTCATAAAGACACTATAATTTTAACAAAGTCCATATCAATTATTTCTATTATGAATTGTGCCTTTATTGTTGTATCTAAAAAAGTCATTGCCATATCCAAGTTTAGTTAGATTTTCTATGTTATTGCCTAGTTTTATGGTTTAATGTTTTACATTTAGATCTATGATTCATTTTGATGTGACTTTGTTTTGTTTTTTTGTTTTTGAGACAGGGTCTTACTCTATCGCCCAGATTGTAGTGCAGTGGCACCATCTTGGCTCACTGCAACCTCCCCCTCCTGGGCTCTGGTGATCTTCCCATCTCAACCTCCTGAGTAGCTGGGACTATTGACATGCACCACCATGTCTGGCTTATGATTCATTTTGATTTACTTTTGTGACGGGTATAAGATCTGTGTCTAGATTCATTATTTTGCATGTTGATGTCCAGTTGTTCCAGCACCATCTGTTGCAAAGATGTCTTTTCTCCATGGTATTGCCTTTACTCTTTTGTCAAAGATCAGTTGACTATATGTATATGAGTCTTTTGGGGCTTTCTATTCCATTGATCTATTTGTCTTTTTTTTTTTTGTTTTTTTTTCTTTACCAGTACTGCACTGTCTTCATTACTGTGCTTTGTGTATTATGTCTTAAAAGTTAGATAGTGTCAGTTCTTCAACTTCATTCTCCTTTATATAATACTGTGTTGGCTGTTCAGGGTCTATTAGCTCTCTATATAAACTTTAAATTTTTGATTGGAATTATGTTGAATCTATAGATGGGAAGAACTGACATCTTGACAATATTGAGTCATCCTATCCACATACATGAAATATCTCTCCCCTTAGTTCTTTGATTTCTATCAATAGAGTATTGTAGCTTTTTTCATATAGCTCTTACACATATTTCATTAGATCTATATTTTAAGCTTTTGGAGAGTGCTAATGCAAATGTACTGTGTTTTTAATTTTAAATACCACTTATTTATTGCTGGCATCTAGGAAAACAGTTTACTTTTGTATATTAACCTTGTATCTTACAACCTTGCTGTAATAGTGTTTTAGTTCTAGGAGTTTTTTAATCAATTCTTTTGAATTTTCTACATAGATGATCATATTATCTGTGAACAAAGACAATTTTCTTTCTTTCCTCATGGTAAGGTTAGGGCTTGTGTCCCCACCCAAATCTCATCATGAATTGTAATCAGGTGTTGAGGGAAAGACCTGGTGGGAGGTGATTGGATCATGGGGGTGGTTTCCCTATGCTGTTCTCATGATAGTGAGTGAATTCTAACAATATCTGATGGTTTATAAATGGTAGTTTTTACTGCACTCACACACACACTCTCTCTCACCTGCTGCCATGTAAGTCATGCCTGCTTCCCTTTCTACCATGATTGTAAGTTTCCTGAGGCCTCCCCAGCCATGTGGAACTGTGAGTCAATTAAACCTCTTTCCTTTGTAAATTACCCAGTCACAGGAAGTTCTTCATAGCAGCGTGAAAATGGACTAATACACCTCACAATCCTATATAACTTTTCTTTTCTTTTCTTACTGCATTAGGTGATACTTCCAGTATGATATTGAGTGGTGGTAAGAAGGGACATCCTTGTCTTGTTTCTGATCTTAGTGGAAAGTATTCTGGCTTCTTACCATTAAATTTTTTGTTAGCTCTAGGGTTTTTGTAGATGTTCTTAATCAACTTGAGGATGTTTCCCATCTATTCTTAGTTTATTGAGAATTGTCATCATGAATGGGTGTTAGATTTTGTCAAGTGCTTTTTCTGCAGCTGGACTATATGATTTTTTTTTTCTTTTTTAGCTTGTTGATGTGATAGATTGCATTAATTGATTTTTTGAATGTTGAACCAGACTTGCATACCTGAGAAACATTATATTTGGCTATGGTGTATAATTCTTCTTACTGGTTGTTAGACTTAATTTCCTAGTTTTTTTGAGAATTTTTGCATCTGTGTTTATGAGAAATATTGGTCTGTCATTTTCTTGTAATATCTTCATCTGGTTTTGGTATGAAGATTATGCTGGTTTCATAAAATGATTTAGGAAGTACTCCCTCTGCTTCTGTTTTCTGGAAGAGATTATAGAGAATTGGAATAATTTCTTCCTTAAATGTTTGATAGAATTCATCAGTGAACCCATCTAGGTAAGGATTATTTTTTAAAATTTTGTTAGGGTGGGTGTAGAGTAATCCTTTCTCTAGGACCAGAATAGCCCACTTCTACCCATTTCTGGGTATCAGCAGAATATCTGGGGTGTTCAGTGAAATCTCTTCACTGTGATTGGTAGGACATCCTATGTCTCCCAGCTCTGTGTAATCTCTGGAATCTCGGGGTAGCTGCCATCTCCCAAGCAGCTGTGTTTTGTTTTTTTTCCCCCCCTGGCCTTGTGTTATCTTGTCTTGGTGTTCTGGGTATGTGCAGCTTAGTATTTAGCTAAATACTTAAGATGTCACTTATATGAGTAACTGGAGTACTGCTCTTCGGAGCTTCATTCTCTCTATGTCATACTCTTAAAATCTTCAGGAATCCTGACCTCCAGTCTGTTTCTCCAGCTCAGTAAGATTACTATGTCCTGCTTGGGTTACCTCCTGGTGCCACAGTCTAGAAAGTGTTCTCAGACAGAAAGCTAGGGCAGTTGTGAGGCTCATTCTATGTAGTTTCCCTCTCCCTGGGATCATAGTCCTACAACTGTCTGAAATTGGTTGCCAAATACTCACTATTCAATAAAGCAAAGACTTGGAACTAACCCAAATGTCCATCAGTGATAGACTGGATAAAGAAAATGTGGCACATATATGGAATACTATGCAGCCATAAAAAAGGATGGGTTCATGTCCTTTGTAGGGACATGGATGAAGCTGGAAACCATCATTCTGAGCAAACTGTTGCAAGGACAGAAAATCAAACACTGCATGTTCTCACTCAAAGGTGGGAATTGAACAGTGAGAAGGCTTGGACACAGGGTGGGGAACATCACATACCAGGGCCTGTTGTGGGGTGAGGGGAGTGGGGAGGGATAGCATTAGGAGAAATACCTAATGTAAATGACGAGTGAATGGATGCAGCAAACCAACATGGCCCATGTATACATATGTAACAAACCTGCATGTTGTGCACATGTGCCCAAGAACTTAAAGTATAATAATAAATAAAAAAAATGCAAATAGGCAAGAAAGGCTTGATTCTGGAACATATCAGATTTCAGATATTGCTGACACAAACAACTCTGGGCCAAAAGTTTAAGTCAACTGGAGACCCTTGACATTCTAATTGAGAGCCCTGCAAAGGAGGTGATTAAATTGATTCTAACACATAATCGATTGTATAGGGAATCTGAGAACATTGACCCTTTAAAAATTTATGAAATTATTATCTGTTTTTAGAGGTAGGAGATCCTTGACAGAATAAACTGACTTTATTTCTCTGAAAAATAAAATTGGTTGCCAAATATTAAGGTACACATATGTAAGCCAAGATGCAGTGAGGGCTGGGATAGAAAAGCTGCTAAAGATTTGTGAGCTGAATGGAGATTCCAGGGGTTACACACTGTCCTGGGAACATAAGAATTGAAGCCATCCAGAATGGGGAGATCTCACTGAACAACACGGGCACTCATTTGATACGTGAGAAGGTCCATGCCTTGAGAAAAATTAGTTTCCATTTGTCTTGTGCAGAACAAGTAAGACGATCATTGTTCCAAGGATCCTTCTGTCAAGTTGGCATGAGTAATTGATAATAGGTTCATGCAAACCTGATACTGAGTTAGCAGTAAAGGAGTCTTCAGCATACCTTCCATATGTTTTATCAGAGGAGGAGGATTTGCAAAGAGAATGTCTTTCTGTTTATTTTTTTCCCTCTTATGACCACTGGCCATGCTTCGATCTATGTTTCAGGATCTGGAAAACATCCTTTCAGTGCTGATGCCCTTTGCCATCTTAATACCAGAGCCTTATAGGCACAATGAATTGTTTATTTTACATGTTTATGCATTTATAAAATAAAAATCTTCTGGTGTTTGAAGTATGTATTTTTAAAAGAATGTGCTTATGAAGATACCTTTTTCAAGGTCTTCTTCCAATATTATTTGTTCTGTGTGCTTGTCTGTGATCAGTAGAGCTAGAACACATGGGTTTTTACATAGTTAACTAAAGCATTTCTTTGGTGCTGAACATTGTCTTTAAAGGGACTATATAAAGACTTCCTGTTTACTGGATTTGATTAATTGGAGGAGGAGCTTTCTTAAGCACACACTGTTTTCTCAGATGTTTCCCAGCCTCCTGTCAGTTCTGTCTATCATGGGTCATTCAGCACACACTTGTCTGGATGACTCTTAAAAACTGCCACATGTCAATCAAAGAAAAAGAGATTCAAAATGAAGACGTAAACTTGCTTTATTTGAAATTGAATAGACTGTGCCTGTAAAGCTCTTTTTTCATGGTTTAAGCTTAAATTTATTTTTTTTATTTGACAAAATAACATTGTATATATTTGTCACATACAGCATGACGTTTTGAGGTGCATATACATTGCAAAATAGTTAACTCTTGCTAATTAACATGCATTACCTCACAGTTATTTTTGTGATGGGCGCACTCAGCATCCACTCTCTTTGTATTTTTTAAGAATTCAGTATATTTTCATTTACCCTAGTGACCCTGCACCTGTAAAGTTTTTTTGCATCTTTGGTTTTCTAGCTGCATTTTGTAATTTGGCAGTACTAAGGGGCAGGAAGAGACATGAGTAGATGATGATTGCTGAGTAAAATAAAGACTCAAGAATATTGCACTAGAAAACCACTATGGGAAAAACTTCAAGTTTAGTATGGGGAATGTAAAATGAAATTTTGTTGCTCTAGAAACTGTAGTCCACAGTGTTTCATCTGGAAGGACTTTAAAAAAATAATAGTTGTTAGATAGTTTTAGTCCTTCAGGACAAAATAAAACACAGCAGTTTGAGCAGGTTTTTCAGAAGTTTGTGGTAGAATAATAAAGTTTTATTTTTTGAGAATTCTGACCTTAGAACAAAAGCTGACTAGCATAAGTGATCACTTATATTCCTTTGTAAAAATCTCATAAATTTTAATAAAAATATAATGTCCCAGATTTCCTTGAATTCGAAAGAGAGACTGTTTATACAATTCAAATAACTTGCCCAAAAATTCAGAGTTGGGTAACTTCTATTTAAAAATGGAACAGTCCATTTTTCCTGGCATGAAGTCCTTAGGGATTATTGGCACTGTTAGTCCTGGGACCCTCTTGCTTCTTGTACCAGTTACTGCCAGTAGAGTGATGTGTTACAACTCAGCTTTCAGCAGATCTAAATGGAGCTTTTTGAAGACCATGGAATACATATGATTTTTTCTATACTTTGAACACATAGCCCAACTTGCACAGTGTCTGATACAAAATAGTTGCTTAGAAATGTTTTTAGAATGGCAAATGACTGCCTCTGCTTTAATGTCAAAGACATTATTATGGAAACAATATGGAATTTTGTTCAGTATTCCTTCCACCAAATAGATACGATTTTAGTTTTAGAAAATAGTGTTGGCCGGGCGCGGTGGCTCACACCTGTAATCCCAGTACTTTGGGAGCCTGAGGTGGGCAGATCACCTGAGGTCGGGAGTTCAAGACCAGCCTGACCAACATGGAAAAACCCTGTCACTACTAAAAAGACAACATTATCTGAGCATGGTGGCATATGCATGTAATCCCAGCTACCAGGAGGCTGAGGCAGGAGAATCGCTTGAACCCGGGAGGCGGAGGTTGTGGTGAGCCAAGATTGCGCCTTTGCACTCCAGCTTGGGCGACAGGGTGAGACTTCATCTCAAAAAGAAAAGAAAAGAAAAGAAATACGGTTAACTTTATAGGCAAAATTTATATTTACAGCTGACCTGATGGCAGTGTTTCCAGAAGTTTCTATTACATACATAGCTGCTACAGGAGTTTTTAAAACTTCTAAATTTAGTGTGTTAACTTGGACCTTTTTTCTTGTGGGATGTTTTGGTGAAGTAACTGGTCTACTGTTTTGTTTTTGTTTTGTGTTATACTTTAAGTTCTGGAATACATGTACAGAACATGCAGGTTTGATACATAGGTATACATGTGCCATAGTGGTTTGCTGCACCCATCAGCCCATCATCTACATTAGGTATTTCTCCTAATGCTATCCCTTCCCTAACCTTCCACCCCCTGACAGGCCCCAGTGTGTGACATTCCCCTCCCTGTGTCCATGTGTTCTCATTGTTCAAGTCCCATTTATGAGTGAGAACATGCAGTGTGTGGTTTTCTGTTCCTGTGTTAGTTTGCTGAGAATGATGGCTTCCAGCTTCATGTCCCTGCAAAGGACATGAATTCGTTCTTTTTTATGGCAGCATAGTATTCCATGGTGTATATGTGCCACATTTTCTTTATCCAGTCTATCATTGATGGGCATTTGGGTTGGTTCCAAGTCTTTGCTATTGTGAATAGTGCTGCAATAAACATACATGTGCATGTGTCTTTATAGTGGTCTTTGAGTATATACCCAGTATGGGATTGCTGGGTCAAATGGTATTTCTGGTTCTATATCCTTGAGGAATCACCACACTGTCTTCCACAATGGTTGAACTAATTTACACTCCCACCAACAGTGTTAAAGTGTTCCAATTTCTCCACATCCTCTCCAGCATCTGTTGTTTCCTAACTTAATGATCGCCATTCTAACTGGCGTGAGATTGTATCTCATTGTGGTTTTGATATGTGTTTCTCTAATGACCAGTGATGATGAGCTTTTTTTCATGTTTGTTGGCCGCATAAATGTCTTCTTTTGAGAAGTGTCTGTTCATATCCTTCACCTACTTTTTGATGGGGTGGTTTTTTTCTTATAAATTTGTTTAAGTTCCCTGTAGATTCTGGATATTAGCCCTTTGTCAGATGGATAGATTGCAGAATTTTTCTCCCATTCTGTAGGTTGCCTGTTCACTCTGATGATAGCTTCTTTTCCTGTGCAGGAGCTCTTTGGTTTAGTTAGATCCCATTTGCCAATTTTTGCTTTTGTTGTCATTGCTTTTGGTGTTTTAGTCATGAAGTCTTTGCTCATGCCTATGTCCTGTATGGTATTGCCTAGGTTTTCTTCTAGGGTTCTTATGGTTTTAGGTCTTACATTTAAGTCTTTAATTCATCTTGAGTTAATTTTTGTATAAGATGTAAGGAAGGGGTCCCATTTCAGTTTTCTGCATATGGCTAGCCAGTTTTCCCAACACCATTTATTAAATAGGGAATCCTTTCCCCATTGCTTGTTTTTGTCCAGTTTGTCAAAGATCAGATGGTTGTAGATGTGTGATGTTATAGCTGAGACCTCTTTTCTGTTCCATTGGTCTATATATTTGTTTTGCTACCAGTACCATGCTGTTTTGGTTACTGTAGTCTTGTAGTATAGTTTGAAGTCAGGTAGCATGATGCCTCCAGCTTTGTTCTTTTTGCTTAGGATTGTCTTTGCTATACGGGTTCTTTTTTGGTTCCATATGAAATTTAAACTAGTTTTTTCCTAATTTTTTGAAGAAAGTCAGTGGTAGCTTGATGGGGATAGCATAGAATCTATAAATTACTTTGGACAGTATGGCCATTTTCACAATATTGATTCCTCCTGTCCATGAGCATGGAATGTTTTTTCCATTTGTTTGTGCCCTCTCTTACTTCCTTGAGCAGTGGTTTGTAGTTCTCCTTGAAGAGGTCCTTCACATCCCTTGTAAGTTGTATTCCTAGGTATTTTAATCTCTTTGTAGCAATTGTAAGTGGGAGTTCATTTGATTTGGCTCTCTGTTTGTCTATTATTGGTGTATAGGGATGCTTGTGATTTTTGCACATTGATTTTGTATCATGAGACTTTGCTGAAGTTGCTTATCAGCTCAAGGAGATTTTGGGCTGAGATGATGGGATATTCTAAATATACAATCATGTCATCTGCAGACAGACAATTTGACTTCCTCTCTTCCTATTTGAATACCCTTTATTTCTTTCTCTTGCCTGATTGCCCTGCCAAAACTTCCAATACTATGTTGAATAGGAGTAGTGAGAGAGGGCATACTTGTCTTGTACTGGCTTTCAAAGGGAGTGTTTTCGGCTTTTGCCCATTCAGTATGATATTGGCTGTGTGTTTGTCATAAATAGCTCTTATTATTTTGAGATACGTCCCATCAATACCTAGTTTATTGAGAATTTTTAGCATGAAGGGGTGTTGAATTTTATCAAAGGCCTTTTCTGCATCTACTGAGATAACCATGTAGTTTTTGTTATTGGTTCTGTTTATGTGATGGATTACGTTTATTGATTTGTATTTGTTGAACCAGCCTTACATCCCAGAGATGAAGCCAACTTGATCTTAGTGGATAAGCTTTTTGATGTGCTGCTGGAATCGGTTTGCCAGTATTTTATTCAGGATTTTCACATTGATGTTCATCAGGGATATTGGCCTGAAATTTTCTTTTTTTGTTGTGTTTCTGCCAGATTTTGGTATCAGGATGATGCTGGCCTCATTAAATGAGTTAGGGAGGAGTCACTCTTTTTCTGTTGTTTGGAATGGTTTCAGAAGGAATGGTACCAGCTCCTCCTTGTACCTCTAGTAGAATTCAGCTGTGAATCCATCTGGTCCTGGGCTTTTTTTGTTTGGCAGGCTATTAATTACTGCCTCAATTTCAGAACTTGTTATTGGTCTATTTAGGGATTCGACTTTTTCCTGGTACAGTCTTGGGTGGGTGTATGTGTCTAGGAATTTATCCATTTCTTCTGGATTTTCTAGTTTATTTGCGTACAGGTGTTTATAGTATTCGCTGATGGTAGTTTGTGCTTCTGTGGGATCAGTGGTGATATGCCCTTTATCATTTTTTTTTATTATGTCTATTTGATTCTTTGTTCGTCTTTATTAGTCTGGCTAGTGGTCTGTTTTGTTAATCTTCAAAAATCCAGCTCCTGGATTCTTTTTTTTTTTTTTTTAAATAGAGTTTTTTTTATGTCTGTATCTCCTTCAGTTCTGATCTGATCTTAAGTTATTTCTTGTCTTCTGCTAGCTTTTGAATTTGTTTGCTGTTGCTTCTCTAGTTCTTTTAATTGTGATGTTAGGGTGTCAATTTTAGATCTTTCGTGCTTTCTTCTGTGGTCATTTAGTGCTATAAATTTCCCTTTAAACACTGCTTTCGCTGTGCCCCAGAGATTCTGGTGTGTTGTGTCTTTGTTCTCATTGGTTTCAAAGAACTTATTTATTTCTGCCTTAATTTCGTTATTTATCCAGTAGTCATTCAGGAGCAGGTTGTTTGGTTTCCATGTAGTTGTGTGGTTTTGAGTGAGTTTCTTAATCCTGAGTTCTATATTTGATTGCACTGTAGTCTGAGAGACTGTTTGTTATGATTTCTGTTCTTTAGTATTTGCTGAGGAGTGTTGTACTTTCAATTATGTGGTCAATTTTAGAATAAGTGCAATGTGGTGCTGAAAAGAATGTATATTCTGTTGATTTGGGGTGGAGAGTTCTGTAGATGTCTATTAGGTCTGCTTGGTCCAGAGCTGAGTTCAAGTCCTGAATATCCTTTTTAATTTTCTGGCTCATTAATCTGTCTGATATTGACAGTGGGGTTTTAAAGTCTTCCACTATTATTGTGTGGGAGACTAAATTTCTTTGTACGTCTCTAGGAACTTGCTTTGTGAATCTGGGTGCTCCAGTATTGGGCACATATGTATTTAGGATAGTTAGCTCTTGTTGCATTGATCCCTTTACCATTATGTAATTCCCTTCTTTGTCTTTTTTGATCTTTGTTGGTTTAAAATCTGTTTTATTAGAGACTAGAATTGCATCCCCTGCTTATTTTTCCTTTCCATTTCCTTGATAACTATTCCTCCATCCCTTTATTTTGAGCCTTTGTGTGTCTTTGCACATGATATGGGTCTCCTGAATACAGCACACCCACCGATGGGTCTTGACTTTTTATCCAGTTTGCCAGTCTATGTCTTTTAATTGGGGCATTTAGCACATTTACATTTAAGGTTAATATCCTTTCTTCCACTTGATCGATTCAGCTATTGATACTGTGTACACTTCATGAAGTTCTCGTGCTATGTTTTTCAACTTCATCAGGTCATTTATGTTCTTCTCTAAACTGGTTAGAGACTAGGATTGCAACCTCTGCTTATTTTTCCTTTAGTTAGCAATTCCTCTAACCTTTTTTCAGGGTTCTTTGTTCCCTTGTATTGGGTTAGAACATGCTCCTTTAGCTCAGAGTAGTTTGTTATTACTCACCTTCTGAAGCCTACTTCTTTCAGTTCATCAAATTAATTCTCCATCCAGTTTTGTTCCCTTGCTGGCGAGGGGTTGTGATCCTTTAGAGGAGAAGGGGCATTCTGGTTTTTGGAATTTTCAGCCTTTTTTTTCCTCATCTTTGTGGATTTATCTACCTTTGGTCTTTGATGTTGGTGACCTTTGGATGGGGATTTTGTGTGGACGTCCTTTTTGTTGATGTTGATGCTATTCCTTTCTGTTTGTTAGTTTTCCTTCTAACAGGCCCCTCTGCTGCAGGTCTTCTAGAGTTTGCTGGAGGTCCACTCCAGACCCTGTTTGCCTAATAAACATCAACAGAACTCTCCACCCCAAATCAACAGAATATGCATTCTTTTCAGCACCACATTGCACTTATTCTAAAATTGACCACATAATTGAAAGTACAACACTCCTCAGCAAATACTAAAGAACAGAAATCATAACAAACAGTCTCTCAGACTACAGTGCAATCAAATATAGAACTCAGGATTAAGAAACTCACTCAAAACCACACAACTACATGGAAACCTCCCAGGTTGACTTCAGACTGCTGTGCTGGCAGCGAGAATTTCAATCCAGTGGATCTTAGCTTGCTGAGCTCCATGGGGGTGGGATCCACTGAGCTAGACCACTTGGCTCCCTGACTTCAGCCCCCTTTCCAGGGGAGTGATTGTTTCTGCTCGCTGGCATTCCAGACACCACTGAGGTATGAAAAAAAAACTCCTGCCACTAGCTCAGTGTTGCCCAAATGGCTGCCCAGTTTTGTGCTTGAAACGCAGGGCCCTGGTGGTGTAGGCACCCAAGGTAATCTGGTCTGCAGGTTGCAAAGACCATGGGAAAAGCTTAGTATCTGGGCCAGAGTGTACCGTTCCTCACGGCACAGTCCCTCACAGCACAGTTCCTCACAGCTTCCCTTGGCTGGGGGGGAGGGAGTTCCCTGACTCCTTGCACTTTCCAGTTGAATTCCCTGACTCCTCGCACTTTCCACCCTGCTTCTGCTTGCCCTCCATGGGCTGTACCCACTACCTAACCAGTCCCAGTGAGATGAGCCAGGTACCTCAGTTGGAAATGCAGAATCACCTGCCTTCTGCATTGATCTCGCTGGGAGCTGCAGACTGGAGTTATTCCTATTCGGCCATCTTGCCAGCCACCCCCTACTGTGTGTTTTTTTATGGCATCAGAATAGTTCATTATGGGGCTGTTGCACACTTTATTTGTATGAGTCATCTCTATGGATATTTAGATTGTACATGCATACACACCCCTTTGTGCAAGTGTCTTGCTATTTCCTTAGAAAAAAATCTTATATATGAAGATGCTGCATAAAGTCATATGTACATTTTCTAGAATTGTGAGGATTCAGTTACATGCTATTATAAAGCCTTACAACAATGCCTGACAGTAAAATCTCAAGGGGTTTTGATAGTATGGTCATTGTTTTCATTGTCACAGTCTTGCCGCTTGACTTTGAGCTCCTAAATAAAGTGACTGCTTCAATTAGAAAAACATCAGAGATCCTTACTCAAAGTGGCCTGAACAATAAGGAAATTTCTGATTCTTGATTAAATGATAAAAAAATTTTATTACAAGATGCTCAGGGGGCTGAGTACAGAACTAGTTAATTCAGAACCTCAAGAATATCAATGAAGAACCAGTCTTTCAACGTATGTTACCTGCCATTCTCGCTAAGTTAGCTTTTCTTCAAGCTTGTCCTATCACATGATACAGTGATTACTGGGAGTCATACTTGAATCAAAAGAAGAAAAGGCTAATTCTTTTTCACTCTATTTTAGGGCAGTGAAGTCTTTTTCTGAAGTACCTGGCAGATTTACCCTCACATTTCATTTGCCATTATTGAATAAATAGAATGGGACCACCATGATTAGCTTAGACCATTGTTTTTCCTACCTTTTGATTTTGACACACTAGGAAATACATTTTACTTCGTCATGACAAGGACACTTACCACACATCACTTCTGTTTGGGCATATGTATGTCTCTCTTATACAATTAAATGTAATTCAAAATAAGTTTCTCAAAATAATGCTTACCTTTACTACTCATTGTAAGTTAAATGATATTTTACTTATATTTAAATAGGTTTTTAATACCTAAATACAAAAATTTAGAGCAGATGTAAGTTAATATATAGATATGGGCTGTTCATGAATTTTTTTCAGTCTAGAATACATGAGTATAATGCTGTGAGCACATATAGTACATGGTTGAGCTGTGTTTTTCAAATTTTGAGTCAAGATTAAAAATACCTTTTTACACAAACAGGGCATTGTGAGTAGTAAAATAATTTTAACAATTTATTCAGATGAGATTCATCAGTGAATTCTGTACTTAGTCTATACTTAGTGGGAGGAAATTCCACAAGTGTATCAATACCAGGATTTGAAGATCATTGGGAACCATCTTGGAAGCTGCCTAGCACAAAGTATGAGGCAACTAAATGCAGTATGTCATCCTGGGTTGAATTATGGATTGGGAAGAAAATGCTGTAAAGAAGAATTCAGCAAATTGATGATTTGAGCATGGGTTGAATGTTAGGTAATATTATTACATCAGTATGTTTTCTGATTTTAATAATTGTATTATGGGTATGTCAATGTTTTTGTTATTTGGAACTGTACACTGAAGTATTTATGTGACGGAAGGTTAATAAAGTTTTTGTACTATTCTTGCATGCCTTTTCTAAATTTGAAATTATTTCACAGTTAAAATTTAAAAATGTCAAGAGAGATTGTTTTAATATCAAAACAATGTGAGTCTGGCTCTTAAGTTCATACATACTGAATACATTATATGTATGTCATGTATGTCAATCCTTTTAATAGGCTGTTGGATTTAGTTTATTAGTATTTTGTTGAGGATTTTTGAACTGATATTCATAGGAAATAATAGTTTGTAGGTTTCTTTCTTCTTGAGGTATCTTTGGCTTTGGTATCAGGGTGATGCTGGCCTCATAGAATAGGTAAGAACTATTGGCTCCTCTTCTGTTTTTTGAAAGAGTTTGAGAAGGGTTGGTGTTCTTGAAATGTTTGGTAGAATTCACCAATGAAACTATATGGTTCTGAACTTTTTTTTGTTGGGAGATTTTTGATTATTTATTGACTGTACTTAATAGGTTTGTTCAGATTTTTTATTTCTTCTTGAGTCAGTTTTGGCAATTTTGGTGTTCTTAGTAATTTGTCCATTTTTTCTCTTACCATGTATCTGGTTTAAATGTATATGGAACAAGTATGCATTTTTGCATTGTGTAAACATATCTGATTTAATTTTATGTGAAGTTACATTTAAACCGTATAAAATAAATCCTCCATTAAACTGCGTTGCCTTGCATATATAACCTAAAATGCACTTATCGTTTGAGCATTCCAGTTGCTCCACATTCACATCAATATTTGGTATTTTCCATTGTTTTCATTTTAGCCCTGTGGTAGGGGTGTTCCACGTGATTTTGTTTTTTAAGTTTTAAATTTTATTTTAACACTGTCATCTACAAGAATATCATTACCAACAATACATCTGGGGTCAGTCATTTTTATTGTTTTGCACATTTATAAAACCATGTTTTCAATCAAGCTTATTTTAAAGTCTTATGTTTATTATTTTCTATATAAAACGTGGCTCAAGTCAAGTCAAAGGTTACTGATTGAAGTCAACATTTTCTCTCAATTTTGTCACTATCAACACTTCCAAATCTGGTAGTTAAGCTTGCCTCTGTAGGTTTTACTTCACTATCTTTTTTTCTTCTAAATGTAGTGATTCATTTTAAGGACCACTTGTACTAAATCAGTTAAAATACTACAGTTGCTGAGAACTGAAAAATTTCATACTCAATAACATTCTTTCTGAAAAATGCACTGAAAGTTTGTAACTAAACTTGGTGAAGGAATCAGCACTTTGCCAATAGATAAACTTCTCACATACTTTGCTTATAACTCTGCAGAGTTACTCTTTAACCTCTTCATTAAATCTATGTCAGAAGATCAAATGAGGTATCAGTGAACCAAATACCTATTCCTGACCAATTTATGTTGTATTCCTCACACATGGTAGTCTCAATTGGCTGCATTGTTCATCCTATTCATTCGATGTTAAGCGTGTATGCAATATGCTCTATGTGGTTTATTCTATTCATTTTTTATGCCAGTGGCAAGTCACTGATTTAATTTTATGATCTACTAATTGATCATAACCCTCAGTTTGAAAAACATGGATTTTAACCAGTCACCATTGTCTATCGGAGGTGGGACCAGCTTTTCCAAAGCATATGGCCTTACAGAAATGGGATAAATGCTAGACACACGGTTAGGCTTCTGTTTGAAAGGAAGAGAAGGAGTTTGACAACTAGAGGTTAGGATAGGCAACCAAAATAATCTGCTGCAGAGACCGTAGCTTACTCATTTAACTGTCCTAAGCATCTGGTGTGCTTGGAAGTACTGTATCAACTTGTTTCCCTTGTTACAATGGCTCTCAGCAATTAGTCTTCCTTTTTCCGGTTTGTTTGTAGTTTTGTGTTCCTCAGATATTTTTTCCTGTTGCTATCCTTGTGCTTGCCTTTATGTTGTCATCCTATCTCCTACCCTCTCATTTTAAAAAGTTCCCTTTTCATTTTGCTGCTTTTCATCTGCTTAGACAAAAGACTAGCTTCTTAAAAGCTGTAACTCAAGAGTAACCGAGTAACCAAGTTCTCGGTAAGATCTTAGGTTTTACCTCATGATCTTTTTCATGGTGATACTTGCTTATTAGATTTTTTTAATGACCTCCAAAATTTTTAGCTGCGGCCTGGCTAGTTACCAATAAGTTATCTCTGAAATACGGAAGTATTCCTGTACCCTTCAGTCTTCCAGAACAAAAGCTTCTGCTGTTATTAAATGGTAATAATGTAATCACAATACTTGGGGACTCTAGTAGATTATATTCCTTGTTTTCCTTGACGTTGGTAAAAAGAAGTCTGCTGTCCCACAGATCATTAATTTTAGAATTATGAGTAACATCAAGTGTATTAATTGTTGTAACCTAGCTTCAATTAGTCAACAAATACTTTAAAATATTGCATTTCACCAATTGTAAGATGCGCATTTTCTGACATTTTAATGCAGCTTACATTTAATAGTGTCTTATAGTTGCTGTTGTCCCTGTGGTAAATCATGGTGTAGTTTCCACATGAATTTGGTTGCTAATCCTAGAGACATGACTGAACTGCACACCTTTCGTTGTTTTAATTAACAAACCATTGAATAATAAACCATTTAAGGATCTTAGAGAAAAGAATAGGAGTTTTGTTACTGTCCAAAATCTCTTCTGTTAATACCCTCTGTTAAGATTAAGATAGTGCTACTATCATCAAAGCTTGTAAGAATGAGCATCTGAAGCTTGAAAGAAAGTCCCAGAGACAACAGAGGATCGCTGTTTTAAGAAATGCTACATTATCAAGGATTTTGATAGCATAAAAACAATACTGCATGGAAAACCTTGACACCTATGATTTTGAGTATAAAAGTGATCAGAAGAATTGAACACTGAATGTGAAGAAATTTTAGGAATAGTTTAGCCAGTTTAGATTGCTTATGTTTTTCTTATTTGTACATAATATATGGTTCTTACAGTTTCTAAATAAGTCTAAAGAGCTCTTTCAGTATTTAAAAAATAAATAAATAATTTAAGCAATAAGAAACCATGTGTCATAGTTTGACTATTTTCTTCCTTAGTGGTGTATAAAATAATGGTGCTTCATATAAACAGTACTATCTTGAATTTGATGAAACAAAAGTTTGATTTACTATCTTACTATTATTGTACTGCTTCCTATTGTAACTTATGTTTTCTTCTCCATAACACTATAAGGCCATGCATGAATCATAGAGACTATGTCTCATTTTGATCTAGCAGCCACAGTATTATCCGGGAACTTGTTAGAATGCAAATTCTTAGACCCCACCCTAGACCTACTGAATCAGAAATCTGGATGTAGGTGTGTTACCAAGCCATACAGGTGATTTTAATGCAAGCTAAAGTTTGAGAACCACTGCTCTGGGCAGAATTTTAGGCAAGGGAAAAATACTGGTACTATTATATTCAAATTAGGTATATATGCATAGCTTAAAGAGTAAGAAACCATAGATGGCTTGACTTCAGCTTAATTACATCTGCAAACAGTGTGTTTAAGAGGAATGAAGAAATTTACCGTGGTGTGTGTTAGCTAACTACCAGTAATATAGGCAGAGTAATGGAATAGTCCAAGAACTACGTCTCCTTCACTTTTGATATTTGATCTTTGTCTTTTCAGCATGACGTATCCCAGACTTTACTCAAGGCAACACTGGACAGTGTTGTAGAAGAATGTGTCAGCTTTGTGGGGGTGGACATTAACATCTGTTCAGAAGTTTTGTTAAGGTGAGACAAATCTGTGGCTGAAGATCACAGAATTGAGTTTAACTGGCTATCCAGTCCAAACTCGGCTAGAGGAAGGGAACACGTGCATAAAGTTGTCAGGTATAGAACATCTATGGGTTTATACATTGCTTTAAGTAATCAGAGGGGAAGATATCATGTAAGAAAAGAATTATAACAATTCACATTATCATTTTTAATATTGCAGGTCTAAAGTGAAGAGCATAGAGCATATGGTAACCATTGAGTGCATTAGTGTTGCTAATAGAATTTAAGTAAGGTTAACATGGAAAAGGGTTGTTTCCCACCACATGAGAGTAGAGATTTTTCACTAATAATTAAGTCTCTTGCATGCATCTGTCAAACCTGGCAGTAACCAAAAGATAAATTCTGAGGGTTCAAAGTGTGGTTACTGTATTTTTACCCTGATTCTACAAGAAACCTGTCAAAATTTTTATCATGCTATAATCACATGTTATATCATCTTTTTTCCCCCCGTGGTTTTAGAAGAGCTGCTTTTTTGTTCACAGTTTTGCATTTATTACACAAATCTGCTAATGCAGCATGAAATTCTCTGATCTGGACCTTTTTCGCTGAAACAGGTATAGCAGAAACTATCCCTTACATTTTAAGTTGTTGATTTTCTAACACAGCTACAAACATTTCATAATTTCATATATGGAATTTCATAATAGAGTTGAAATTCTCTGAAATAATCTTTTAACACCAAGGAAACTACCTAATATAGTCTTTATATATAATATATACTAACCATGACAATTACAGATAAGGACCTTTCTATAGTTCAGCTCTGTATTACTGAGAACAGGCTAACACACAAAAAAGCTAGTACAACACAGTTGTAGCTATTATAACTTCTTCTAACTCACTTTGTATGTATGCTGAAAAAAATAGGCAAAATTATTACTTTATCCAGAAACATAAGGAATATGAATATATAGAAAAACTGTGAGGAACATTTTTTTCTTGCATCAGTGTTAGCCAGCTTATCAGCATCTTTATGACAGCTATTGGTTTTGTCTTTTTTTTTTCTTTCCTCTTGCACAACTCTTTTTTTCCCCTCTGTTTTTTTTTTTTTTTTTTTTTTTTTGACTCCCCTTTGGATTAACTTAACTTAGACATATGAGGATATGTCATTGCAGTTGTTTTATGATCCAAATGTTTTATATCATTGTCTTTTCAGATGATATCTTCTTTTCAGTTTGCCTTTTTTTTTCCCCCTTAGGCATATTGCAGGACTCAATGCCAACAGAGCCAAAAATATTATTGAATGGCGCGAGAAAAATGGACCCTTTATCAACCGAGAACAGCTGAAGAAAGTGAGAGGACTGGGTCCAAAATCCTTCCAACAGTGTGCTGGCTTCATCAGAATCAACCAGGATTATATCCGAACATTTTGCAGGTGATTATAAGTATACACTTTAATTCTATTGTCAACCTCCTCTCTTGTTATTGTTACCTATCCTACTCCTGATTAGTGTAAATTCTAAGTGTCCATTGTTCATGCCTTCATTCAATATGTGTTGAGCGTCCTTTGGTAGGCATTGGGAATACAGCAATGAGCAAGTCAGCAAATTCTGCATTCTCATGGAGTTATATTTTAACGTGTAATACAGACAATAAGCAAACCAGTAAAATTAGTAGTTTCAGAAGGCAAGAAGTGCTATAAAAATTGAAGCAGGGATATGTGACACTGTCTTAGGGGAGTAATACAACTACTTTAGATTCCTTATTTTTTGAAAACTTATTTGAGCAGAGTTTTGAATGAAATGCCACCCAGGTATCAGAAAGAAAGCATTCCAGGCAAAGTGAACACTAAGTGTGCATAGTCCTAAGGCAGGACCAACTTTGATGTATTCAGGAAATGAGGGAAAGGCCCACACAGTTAGAGCATAGCAAATGGGAAGGAGTGGTACAAGATGAGGTGACAATGGTGACTTCAAAGTGACCACTTTATATTGACATAGCTGTTCCCTAAGCATAAATATGTTTCCCCACTCCCTCCTCACTGAAAATAGACCAAAGCATTGATTATCAGTTGTGTGTATCAAGAGCTAAACTTCTTTACTTTCTAATCCTGAAAGCATGAAAGCTTGTTAGATAAACTTCTTAGCATGGTATAATCATGAAAGAACATTTACGTGTCTACTACTTTGGGACTACCTGGTTAATTCAAGTGTACTTTTTTCTTTTGACAGAATTATAATAGAGGTCATATGGAAGATAACCTTTATTCTGGAAAAGACTGATTAAGCCTCACTAGAATATATTATAAAGCTGTGGTAATTAAACAGTTTGCTTTTGATGTAGGAATAGCACAGAATAAGGTCTGAAATCCACCAAAACATAGTTAGAATTTAGTTTATAGTAAAGGTGACATTTCAAATGGTAGGGTAAAATTGATTACTTATCTAACAAGTGATATTATGACAAGTGCCGGTAATTCATTATGTGTGAAGGAAGCTATAGTCCCACTTCTCACTCCTATGCCCAAATACATTACAGATTTATCATAGACTTAAATGTAAAAAAAAGTAAAACTGTTAAAAGCACCGGAAGAAAACATGGGGAAATCTTGCAGAGCATTAGAGTGATGGAAATTCTTTCTAAATAGATCATGAGACCTAGAAGCCAGCACTGAAAAAAATTGAAGATAAAATGATTCTGTTTTTGTTAGTTTATATGTTCTTTGAACACTTGGTTAGAAAACACAGCATAGGCCAGGAGCGGTTGATCACCTGAGGTCAGGAGTTTGTGACCAGCCTGGCCAACGTGGCGAAACCCTGTCTCTACTAAAAATACAAAAATTAGCTGCATGTAGTGGTGCTCACCTGTAATCCCAGCTACTCAGGAGGCTGAGACAGGAGAACTGCTTGAACCCAGGAGGTGGAGGTTGCAGTGAGCCGAGATCATGCCACTGCACTCCAGCCTGGGCGACAGAGCAAGATCCTATCTATCTCAAAAACAGACAAACCCAAAAAACACCAAAAAAACTCACAGTATAAAAAAAGAACAAAAAGTAAAAGATGCCTCTCAAGTCTCATTTGAAAAAGTTTCTTATATGTTGCTTCCAGAAAGTAAATTTACAGTTATGTCACCTTGTTTGTATATGTTTATTATTTTAAAAATGTATACACAAAGGATCAGGCTCTGCAACTATTTGAAACTTTATTTGTTTCAGTCTTCTGGATCTCTTTCTAAATTATTACATATAGATTTCTAACTTTTTATTCTTTATATTGTCTGCATAATATTTAATTGTATGGATGGGCTATAATTTAGTCTAATCAGTGTCTTATTGATGAATATTGAACTTGTTTTAAAGCCTTGTATTTTTCCGGCTGATAATTAGGTGCTTGAAGATTTGTGACTGTTACATCTCCTGAATAGTTCATAGGTTTATTCAGAATGGAATATTGCTACCACATTTAATGTATTTTGCTTTGAAATTTATTTGCTAGCAATGTTACTATATTTGCCTTTTCAAAATATGCCTGGTTTTTTTTTTTTTCCTAATTTTTATACTTTCTATGACATTTTTGATGTGGCTCTTAGAAACATATAGCTAGATTTCATGGTTTTACTCAATCTGATATTAATACATTCATATTTGTTGTATTTATTTATATGTTTGGGCTTATTCTTCTATGTATTTTGCCTCCATCATGCTTTCTGATTCTTCTTTTCCTTTTAGGCTGTTTATTAGATTTATCAGTTAATACGGTTTCTGTTTCCTTGTTATCTCATCTCATCTTTATCTCTCCTTAGTGATTTCAAAGTTGCACATCTTCTGTTCTTCTGATGATCATCCTTAAATTTGTTACTGACCTCTGGAGTTAATAGGTGTCTCTGTCCTCTTAGAGACAACTAGAAACAGTATCCTTCCCAATCTTTCTTTCTTCAAATCTGTCTACCTCCCATGATAAGACGACCTGGGATTTTAGTTTCAATCCAGTCCTCGCCTCGCCCCGCCCCACCCTTCCCCTCCCCTCCCCTCCCCTCCCCTCCTCCCCCGTCTCTCATCACCCTCCCCTCCCCCTTCTCTCTCTCTATATATATTTTATACATATATAAAAATATTTTTGCCAGGCGCAGTGGCTCACGCCTGTAATTCCAGCACTTTGGGAGGCTGAGGTGGGCAGATCACGAGGTCAGGAGATGGAGACCATCCTGGCGAACATGGCAAAACCCTGTCTCTACTAAAAATACAAAAAAATTAGCCGGGCGTGGTGGTGGGCGCCTGTAGTCCCAACTACTCTGGAGGCTGAGGCAGGAGAATGGCATGAACCTGGGAGGCAGAGCTTGCAGTGAGCCGAGACCGTGCCACTGCACTCCAGCCTGGGCAACAGTGCAAGACTCCGTATTAAAAAAAATTTTTTTTAATGTATATTTTTATTTTTTAACCTGTATATATGCATATACACACTATATGCGTGTGTCTATACATATACACGCTATGCATGTGTCTATACATATACGTTATATGCGTTTATCTGTAAATACATACACTATATGCATCTGTCTGTACATATACACACACTATATGCGTCTGTACATATACACACTGTACACACACTATATGCATCTTTACATATACAGACACAATATGCGTTTGTACATATACACACTATGCGTCTTTACATATACACACACTGTGCATCTGTACATATACACACACTATATGCATGTGTCTGTACACATACACACACTATATGCGTCTTTACATATACACACACTATATGTGTCTGTACATATACACACTATGCGTGTGTACATATACATATATACACCATATGCATGTGTATATGTGTATATAATATACACATACACTATATATATATACACTCTATAAAAATATGTTTTTATAGATGTATATTTTAACATATATACACATACTATGTGTGTATATACACATAATGTATATATATTTACATCATTCGTGAGCATTTACTTAATTTAATCAGTTTTTGTTGTTTCTACACTGTTTCTTGTAATTCATATGATCATTTTTCTTCGATTTATTGGTTTTTGCTAGAATTAATCCTTAAGAAATTCTTTTTAGAGAGGTCGTATGGGTTATACTTAAGTCCTTACATACCTGCAAACGATTTCAATTTGCCCTCTTACTCAAGTGCTAATTTGACTAGGTATGTGATTCTAAATTCAAAATCATTTTCTCTCAGAACTTTTAAGATATTGTTCCACTATGTTCTGACATCTGATGTTTGCCAGTGAGAAATCTGATGCTAGTCTGATTCCAGATCCTTTTTAAGTAATGTTTTAATTTTCTTTCTTGAAAGCCTTTTAGAATTTGGCCGGGCGCGGTGGCTCAAGCCTGTAATCCCAGCACTTTGGGAGGCCGAGACGGGCGGATCACAAGGTCAGGAGATCAAGACCATCCTGGCTAATACGGTGAAACCCTGTCTCTACTTAAAAATACAAAAAACTAGCCGGGCGACGAGGCGGGCACCTGTAGTCCCAGCTACTCGGGAGGCTGAGGCAGGAGAATGGCGTAAACCCGGGAGGCGGAGCTTGTAGTGAGCTGAGATCCGGCCATTGCACTCCAGCCTGGGTGGCAGAGCAAGACTCCATCTAAAAAAAAAAAAAAAAGAAAGAAAGAAAGCCTTTTAGAATTTTTAAAAAATTATTTATATTGTAAAGTTTACCCATGATACGTCAAGTATGAGTCTTTTTCTTTTCTTTTTTTTGAGACAGTCTGTCCCTCTGTGGCCCAAACTGGAGTGCGGTGGCAGGATCTCAGCTCACTGCAACCTCTGCCTCCCAGGTTTAAGCGATTCTCCTGCCTCAGCCTCCCAAGTAGCTGGGACTACAGGCGTGCACCACCACAACCAGCTCATCTTTTAATTTTTAGTAGAGACAGGGTTTCATCATGTTGGCCAGGCTGGTCTTGAACTCCTGACCTTAGGTGATCTGCCCGCCTTGGCCTCCCAAAGTGTTGGGATTACAAGCGTGAGCCACTGTGCTTAGCCAAGTATGAGTCTTTTTTTGTTCATCCTGTTCTACACTCAATAGATTCTTTTGAGAGCTTGTTTTTCTTAGCTTTGAGAAATATTATTTTGTTTCCCTACATTTTCCTCTTTTCTCTCCTAGAATGCCAATTATACAGACAATCAGTTAAGAATGTTTTTGGCTTTAAGTAACAGAAAGCCCTTTTCCCAGTGATTTAAACAAATAAGTGGTAGTTTCTATGAAGTGAAAGGTCAGAATCTGGTTGCTGTTTTTGCATATTTGTATGACAGAGAAATAAGCACATTTTAATTTGAAGACTTTTCTGCCCAACCTTCCCCTTTTTATAAATGTGTTTTTTTCTGGTTTTACATAGTCAGCAAACTGAATCTTCAGGCCAAATTCGAGGAGTTGCTGTTACATCTTCAGCAGACATTGAGGTCACAAATGAGAAGCAGGGCAAAAAGAAGAGCAAAACTGCAGTGAATGTTTTACTGAAGCCAAATCCTTTGGACCAAACTTGTATTCATCCAGAATCATATGACATAGCAATGAGGTAAGTCTGAGGCCCATGTGGAAATTCTCCATATCCAGAGTGAGTTCTTTACAGCAAATGGCCTTTGTTTTGGCATAATGGAAACTGAAAAATATGACCATGTTTAATGTGACAACATTTTTCAGAAGTTCTGCATTGCTGAATTATGTGGCACATTATTTTATTTCAGTGAGGAATGAAGCCATTACTCCTGGAGCATTGTCAAGCTAATAAACCCTGATACTAATGGTGAAGTGTGTGTAATGGAAATTGCATGGCACTCCCCTCTGTTTGTTTTGAAAATTAACAAGACACAATTGACTAGAACCTGGCATAAAAGTTGGGCTTTTCTAAAGATAAAACCCTTTTAAAAGTATACAGCCAACTCAGCTTTCTTAAGTAATATTTTTATTGGTTATTGGTTATTAAAATCTAAGAAATGATATACTTTTAGTGAGTATACATTAACAGAATGACATGGGGGAAGCTTTTGAGTATAAGGGAAGTTTAAGGCATAAAAAGAAAAAACTTTTTAATAGCATATTTAATTAGTTTTAAATTTTTTAAATTAGTTCAAAAACAGTGACTTGCTACATAATGACATTTTTAAAAGAGTCTTACTGAATTATATGACAGTATAAGAAATATAGTGAATATTTTAACTTTTATTGAATCTAAAATGAGATTTTTGTTTTAAAATCACTTATATTTGATTATTTTAGTAAATGTCATTATGTCATTAATTTGCTTTCTTTTAAAAATATTTTAAAAGACTATAGTATATTATAGAAAACTTAGAAAAAAGAAGTAAAAAATAATATTCTGTCAACATCCAGCTAGTTTGTGGTTTCCCCCAAAAGTTTTATGATGAAAAAATTTAACCATACAGAAAAATTGGAAACAAAAATTTTACAGTGAATTCCTATATAGCCACACCTAGATTTTATCATGAACATTTTACTGTATTTGTTTTTCCACATATCCATCTATTTGTCCATCCATCTTTTTTGTTTTGTTTTGTTTTTGAGACAAGGTCTCTCTGTCACCCAGTGCAGTGGTGTGATCTTGGCTCACAGCAACCTCTGCCTCCTGGGTTCAAGTGATTCTCGTGCCTCAGCCTCCTAAGTAGCTGGAGTTACAGGTGTATAGCACCACGGTCTGGCTAATTTTTTGTATTTTTAGTAGAGACGGAGTTTCGCTATGTTGTCCTGGCTGGTTTCGAACTCCTGGACTGGAGTGATCCGCCCACCTTTGCCTCCCAAAGAGCTGGGATTACAGGCATGCGCCACTGCACCTGGCCCATCTTATGTTTTTGATGCATTCCGAAGAAGGTTGCAGACCTTGGTACACTTTGCACTAAATACGTCAGCATTCAAATAATTAACTACAATTTGATAATTCTTTACAATTTTTTTCTTTTGAGGTCACATTTACATACAATTAAATTTTAAGTTTGTATTAGCTGAATTTTGACAAATACCTACATCTGTGTAACCAAACTGCTGTTGAGATCAGGAACATTTCTATTATCTGAAAACATTCCATTATACCTCTTCCAATCAGTTACTGCCGCAGCCTCCCAGAGGTAACTACTTGTTTTGATTTTTTTCTACCAAATATTAGTTTTCTCCCTCTACCATACAATTGTACTCATCTGTGTAAGGCTTCTTTCAGCATCATATTTAGCGATTTATCCGTGTTGTAACAAGTACCAGTAGCTTATTTTTTATTGCTTAGTAATATTCCATTGTGTGACTATACCACAGCTTATCTATTTCCCTGTTAATGAAATCTAAGAGGTACAGGAAATACCAAACTTTTTTTTATACTCTCTACATTCAGTACAACGTAGAACACTTCTGTGGCCTCTGGTCACCAAAATATGTAGGGATTTCTCCCCTCCAACCAGTGAATTCTGCGGCAGATTATCCAGCAGACATCACCTGGGTGTCCTCTAATTCAGTTAATTTCTGACACTGTCTACCTGGAGATAGTGTCAGATCCCACAGGTTGAGGGTTCAGTACTATAAGATTACTCCCGACTTCAGGGGCCTGGTTGTGACGTATAACTTCAGGATTCCTACGACCCTGGAGTTCAATTGATTTGCCAGTTTACAGAACTCAGGGAAACATCTACTTAATGTTCATCCATTTATTCTAAAGGATATTACAAAGGATACAGATGAACAGCCAGATGGAGAAGATGTGTAGGGAAAGGTAGAGGGGGAAGGTATATGGGAGGAAGGATGTGGAACTTCTGCGTAGGCATATTACCCTCTAGGAACCTCCAGGTGTTGAGCTATCTAGAAGCTCATTGGAACCCAGGCTTTTGGGTTTTTAGTAGGTTTTCATTACATAGGCATGATTGGATCATTGGCTGTTAGTGATCAACTCAACTTTCATCCCTTCTCCTCTCCCTGGAGGTTGGGGGTCTGGAGCTGAAAGTGACAACCCCTCTGCTCACTTGTTTGGTTTTTCTGGTGACCGTCCCCTATTGTGAAGCTATCTAGGGGACCCCAGCTACCAGTCATGTCATACAAAATACACTCTATCACTCTGGAGATTCCAAAGTTTTTAGGAGCTTTTTGCAGGGAAACGGGAGGAAAGCCAGATATGTATTTCCCAATATCACATGAACCTTGCTTATTTCCAGTCTTTGGCCATTCTGAGTAAAACTGCTGTGAATATTCTTGCACAGTTTTTTTGTTGCCTTTGACCTTTGTTTTCATTTATCTTAGAAAAATACCTAGGAGAGGAATTGATAAGTCATGAAGTCTGATGAAAGTTTAATTTTCTTAGAACCCCTCTGGTTGTACCATTTCACGTATTTACACTTTCACCATGAGAATTCTGGTTGCCTCGCATTTTTGTCATATGATGTTAGGTAGTTGTTGTTAGCCATTCTAATGTGTGTAGAAAGATCTACGTGGTTTTAATTTGCATTTCCCTGGCAACATTGAACACTTTCTAATGTGCTTACTAGTCATTTGTATATCTTCTTTGTGAAATATTTGTTTGTATTATTTGGCCATTTTCTTTTCTTTTTTTTTTTTGAGATGGAGTCTGTCTCTGTCACCCAGGCTAGAGTGCAGTGGCTGCATCTCAGCTCACTGCAAGCTCCGCCTCCTGGGTTTATGCCATTCTCCTGCCTCAGTCTCCCGAGTAGCTGGGACTACAGGCGCCTGCCACGTTGCCCAGCTAGTTTTTTGTATTTTCTTTTAGTAGAGATGGGGTTTCAACGTGTTAGCCAGGATGGTCTCGATCTCATGACCTTGTGATCTGCCCGTCTTGGCCTCCCAAAGTGCTGGGATTACAGGCTTGAGCCACCGTGCCCGGCCTCTTTGGCCATTTTCTAATTGAATTGTTTGCCCTTTTATTTATTGAGTTTTGGGGGTTTTTAATATATCTTGCATATATAAAAATGTACTTTGTCAAATATATGATTCATGAATATTTTTTCCCAGTTTGTGGTTTACCTCTTTTTTTTAGAGACCAAAAAAATGTCTTATTGCTGTCTTAATAATATTTATCAATTCTTTTGGTCCATGAGCTTATGATATCTTAGCATTTATTTGGGTCTTATTTCTCTAAGCAGTGTCTTTTAGTTTTCAGTGTACAGGTTTTGCATGTGTTTTATTAAATGTATTATATGTTTTTCAACACTATTGTAAATGGAGTTTTTAAAATTTTTGCTGCTACTTGTTTGTTGCTAATATATAAAAATATGAGTTTTGTGTAATAACCTTATATCCCGCAGACTTATTAAATTCACTTACTAGTTCTACTAGGTATTTGTAGATTCCTTAAGTTCTCCTATATAAGCAGTTACTTCATCAGTTAATATATTAAACCTTACTTCCTCCATTTTAATCTTCATGCTTCTTATTTTTCTTTACTTTATTCTTTTTTCTTTTTTTCTTTTTGCCTATTGCAATGGCCGGGACCTTCAGTACAGTGTTGAATAGGAATGGTGAGAGTAGATATCCTTGTCTTGTTCTCAACTTTGGGACATGGTTCTGATTTTTTTTAATGTAAAAAAAAATGTGGTTCCATAGTAATTGTCTTTTTAGTGTTTGATGAGAAGGTGCATATGTGCACAGGGTTTCATAGACTTCTTGCAGTAATTCTGAGGTGTACATGGGGACTACATTATTTTGTTCCGTGCAAATCACTGTCTTTTTTGGTGGCGGGTGGGGATGGGAGGGAATGTGGACAGGGTCTCACTTTGTCACACAGGCAGGAGTGCAGTGGTGTGATCTTGGCTCATTGCAGCCTCAACCTCCTGAGCTCAAGCAATCCTCCCACCTCAGCCCCAAGTAGCTGGGACTACAGGCATGCGCTGTGCCACCATGCCCAGCTAATTTTTGTATTTTTAGTAGAAACGGGGCTTCACCATGTTGCCCAGGCTAGTGTTGAACTCCTGCGCTTAGGCAGTCCTCCTACTCGGCCTCCCAAAGTGCTGGGATTACAGGCATGAGCCACCGCATCCAGCCAGTATCTTTTATAACGTATGTTTTTGTTTGTTTCCATAATCTAATTATAATATGGTTTAGAAGTTTTTCAATTTTTGTCAATTTGCTTTCTATTGTAAGCACTTTTTTTTGTTTCTACATATCCCTCTCATTAAAAGCTTAATGTTTCATCAAGTGATTGAACTGTAACTTATTTTAGCTATAGTAGTGCTAATAGTGGTTCATTATGATGCATTCCTAGAAGTAGAATTACTCTATTAAAGGGCTTAAAAGTTTCTGTGGCTCTTGAAATACGTCACCAAGTAACACACTGATTTATAATGCCATCAGCAGTGTTCAAACCTGAAAAATCTTGAATTTCTCCTGTTAAACAGGACTTTTTTTTGCCAACTTTTATGTGGTCCAGTTTCTGCATGTGAAATATAAATGCCCTGCTAGTGACTTCACCCTTCTGTCTGTTTCCTTTGGGACTGTGCTTGTCTCTCAGAAGGAAGGTATTTGTGAACTAGTTAATGGGAAGTTTCTTCTGTTGCAGTCTAACCCCTGACCTTTAAAATCTAGAGATTATCGCTTCTCAGCCTTTTGGCTAAGATCAAGTGTGAAACCTAGAGATGAAATTAGCAATTTATCTTGCCGTCCCCATCATCCAGTTTGGAACTGTGATAGCAATTTCTGGCTATCAAGTACGCTTAGTTTAAACATCACCCATCATAGGTCGTTCATACTCTATATATTCTCATACAAGTGTCTTCCCAGGGAAGAAAAAAAGCCCATTTAAGATGTGGTTAGGTCATCATTGGTTTGATTTCAGTTCTATTAAAAGAATTTTTGTTGCAGTACATTTCGTGTTTTAGTTGTATCAGAAAACTATTGGAAATTAAATGCCTTTAATTTCACCCTTCCATAATATCACCCACACAAATACATCAAAATGTAACATGATTACGTCTTTCCTTTCGTGTTTATGGTAGTCTGTCTCATATGTTTTTAGGAAAATTGAGATTATGGTATATAGCCTGAGTTATTTAGTGGTTTAAAGAAAGTCAACTTTTTTGTTTGTGTTTATTATTTATATAATTTTTAAAAAGCCCTATTTATGTATGAGTTCTTTGTATATTAAAGCCCTTTGTTTTATGGACTGGCATTGTTTTTCTACTTGTTCACCTTTTGTATCTGCTTATAATGTTACGTTTTTGAAATATGAATGTTTAATTGTTATGAAGTAAAACCTTTTTTTGGTTTTTATGCAAGTTGTGTCTTAAGATCCCTCATCTCTAAGATCAGTTCAGTGTTCCCCATATTCTTTGTATTCTTTATTTTAATAATTACTCTGATTTTTGTTGGTGATGACTTTATTCATCACTTAGAATGTACAGAGCACTGTGGTAGGGGCTGAAGTATATAAAAATGAATAGAGGTGACTATGCTCTCAAGGAGCCTAATAACTCCTTGGGGAGCGATAAAACTTACATTCACAGGTATCACAGTAGTGCTGAACAATTAGAAAGTACCCTTTGTGAAGCATAAAGGTTGTTCCCAGGAAAAAGAACTCATTTCCAGATAGGGGAATCTTGTAAAGTTTTATGCAGAAGGTTACATTTAGGCTAGGTTTTTAGGGATTTCATTCTGTAGGAAGAGGCACTTAAAAGATTGGAGACGGAAAAATATAGCTCAGGCCAGCTTTGGAATAGTTAATGGTCCAGTACAAACAACTTTCATTGACTACTTCCTCATTACCAAGCATGTTAGAAGCATCATCATGTTTAAACCTCACACAGCAACCCTATGAGGTTGGTACTATGGTACTATTATTATTCCCACTTCTTCAAGTATACAGAGTCTCAGATAGGGTAAGTAAATTGTCTAAGCTAACTTAGCTAGTAGAACCAAGATTGGAACTAGGTCTATGTCAGTTTAAAGCTTGAGCTCTTAACTAGGCTACAATGAAAAAGCTAGCTTGCAGCCAGATTTTAATGAAATCATAATGGTCTTTCCAGTTAAAGGTATTGTACCCTAAAGACTCTATGTGTTATTCTGCACAGAAAAGTAACAGGGCTTGTGTTACATGTGCTTCTTAAGGAAAAAAAAAGTATCTGGAATATGCTGTCTTTGAGTGTTATTCTCTATCATCACATGGCTGAAATTGGACACTGCCTTTTCTCTCAAGAAAACATTACCCCCTCGAATAAATGAAACTTTGCTGATTTATTTTATTAAGGGATATGTAAGAAATGGATTCTTCTCTAGAATATGTAGAATTTTATGCTGTTCTGCTGCAGATATGCTATTTCCTGAAGAATATTCCATTAAAAATAATTCCCTTCCATCATGTTTTTTATATGAGGCATGTGTTTGCTATATTCTTATTTTAGGAGAGGAGTATGGTACAGAGCAGGAGTAGCATGTTCATCCTAGTGCCAGAGCAGGGTTTTCAGCAAGAGAATGGAGGTAGAATGTCAATTAAATATGGCAAGAGAACCCATATTATAGAAGATATAAGGGAAACATGGGATTTAGAGTATTGCTCTACACTGTTGCTACAGATAGATTTTCCCTCAATAGTTCTTTGAAGCCATTCTATTCTAAATTCCTTTTACTTGTTTCAAGGTCTTGTAACGTTCACCTGGTGACTTCACTTCTTACCTCACTGAAAAAACTCAAAACTACCTTACAATCCTGTCTTCAGATTGTCCCTGTATTTTTACTCATTCTGCCCCATCCTTCCCTACACTGCTCCTCCATGTCTTGATTTTCTTTCCTTCCCCACCCTGACTTCTTCCAGGTTGTTGCTGAGGACTCCTGACCTTGCCCATTGTATTGATCTCTGTGTCTTAACTGCCTCACCTCTAAATTTGAGGGGTGGTGGGGGGTGGCAGCCAAATATATAAAGTTTTTTATAATAGCTTTATAAAGCTTTATGACTGTCTCTTGTATCTTTAATATCTTCACTTCTTCTCATCATTTTTGGCCAGAGATGTATTATTGCTGGGGTCTGCCTATTCCTCACTCACGAAAACCTAGAAGCTGTGGCCACCTTTTATCTTACTTTCCCTTAGACCTTCTAACCCATTGCTCCTTTTTGTCATTGCTGACCCTCTCAGAACTATCTGCCTCTAATTCTTTCTGCCTGCTTTCTCCCAGTCCCTTACAGATTGACTTCTATCCTTACCCCTCTTCCGAAATTATTCTCTCAACTAATCATCAGTCATCTCCTTTCCATTCTTAACTCTTTTACCCATTCTGCCACATTTGACACTATCAACTTACCGACCTTCTACCATGACTTTTATACTGTCTGTGGTTTTTCTTTCTCCTGTGGCCCTTTAGATGTATATATTCTTCAAGCTTTTGATCTTCATCTTCTTTTCTACTTGTTCTACTTGCTCCCTTGGATGATTCTACCCACACACATGACCATCTGTATCTCTTACCTGACTATATAATTCAAATCCTATGTCTTAACATCCCTAGTCTAGGCCTTTCTAAGCTGTAGCCCAGCCTTTCCATTTGTCTGTGAGAGATTTTCTCATGAGTATCTTAGCAATGGAAACTCTATATATCTAAAATTGAAATTTGTACCACCCCCCTTTGTCCCTCCTTTTACAACTCCATCTTCTCTTATCATCATTCCTCACTAGCCCCACACAAAGACAAGACAAACAAAAAGGCTCAGTAGTGAGTGGTTAATGGCATGAATCTCTTTCCATTAACTTAGGCTAGAACTGACAGAATCATTCATTTAAAAAAGTCTTTTGAGTGATTGCTATATTCCAAGTACTGTTATGCAATCTTGGAATACATTCAAAGGTCCCTGCTCTCAAAGAGACACAGTATACAACCAGCATAATAAATAAATTATACAGTGTGATAAAATGTTGTGGGAAACAGGGAAAGAGCAGAGTAATGGGATAGGGATTGCCAGGATTGTGGGTAAGGGTTTGAAAATTTAAGTAGGGTAGTCATCATAGGCCTCATTGACTTGGTGACATTTGAGAAGAGTCTTGATGGAGGAAAGAGCTGTGCAGATATCTAGAAAGAGTTCCAGGAAGAGGAGCCACATTTGAAGGTTCAAATGTGGGAGCAGGCATGACATGTTCAAGGAATAACAAGGCAGCCAGTGTGGCCAGAGCAGAGTGAGCAAGGGAGAGAAAAATAGGAGATTTGAGTCAAAAGGGCATTGGGAAGCTATTATAGGGGCTTGGCTATAGTTCTGAAAGAGTGATATGATCTGATTTACATGTTAAAAGGATCTCCTTGTCTGCTGTTTTTTTTTTTTTGAGACGGAGTCTCGCTCTGTCGCCCAGGCTGGAGTGCAGTGGCACCATCTCAGCTCACTGCAAGCTCCGCCTCCCGGGTTTACGCCATTCTCCTGCCTCAGCCTCCCAAGTTGGGACTACAGGCGCCCGCCACCTCGCCCGGCTAGTTTTTTGTATTTTTTAGTAGAGACGGGGTTTCACCGGGTTAGCCAGGATGGTCTCGATCTCCTGACCTCGTGATCCGCCCGTCTCGGCCTCCCAAAGTGCTGGGATTACAAGCTTGAGCCACCGCGCCCGGCCTGTCTGCTGTTTTAAGTCCACTGTAAGGGGCAGTGGTAGAAGCAGGGAGACCAGTTAAACTAATTGCTGTAATCCAAGAGAAAGATTGATGACTGAGACCCAGATGATACAGCAAAAGACATGGTGAGAAGTGTTCAGATTCTGGATATACTTTAAAAGCAGAGTCAATAGGATTTACTGAAACATTGGATGAAGGATATGAAAATTAGTAACTGGTTACAAATGGCAAAAATAATATGAATGCTAGAGACACTGTGGAGGATGAAGTGGAAACTCACTGTATTGGAGGGAAGTGGAAAAGGGAAAAGTTAAAGAACTAAACAGTGATCATTCCCATAGTGATCTCATCTGGTCTCATGGCTCTAAGGACTATCGTAAGCACATGACTCCAAAATTTATATTCTTAGCCCAAACCACTCTTCCAAAGTGTATCTGCCTACTTAAGATCTCAAACCTAATATACCTAAATCTGAACCCATCTCTCCCCAGAATCTTCAACTACGATCTTTTTCATCTCAGATTATTTCAGTTCATCCTTTCAGTTTCTCAGTTCAGAGCCTTGAAATCGTCTTTGGTCTGACAAGATATCCTTAGCTGAAAATGAGATCCTTCTTCTTAACAACCTTTATGCTTCACTAAGGGCATTTACTAATTTCTTACCCCTATTATGGTATCTGTGAGTATAAGTTATATCCTTCCTACTTTGGGAGGCTCCTTGAGGGCATAAATCACCTCTATTCATTTTTATATCCTTCAGCCCCTACCACAGTGCTCCGCATGTTCTAAATGATGCATAAAATCATCAACAAAATTCAGAGTAAATATTAAAATAAGAATATAAAGAATATGGGGAACACTGAACTGATCTTAGAGATCAGGAATCTTGAGACATATCTTGCATAAAAGCAAGAAAAATAATGTTAATTTTTTTAATTAAAAAGCTGCTTTTGATGTACCCCTTGGTTACTCCACCATACCCCACTTACTCATAATATGCTCAGATGGTCAAAAAGGAGTATAACATAGTAGAATATCATAGTAAAGCCATGAGCTCCTTCAATTGTCCTTGTCTCTGCAAAATAAATAATGCATCTGAAAATGTGGCACCAGATTTGCTAGGCTAGTGACAATTAAATTTCAGGTTAGTTTATAATTATAGGCTATAAGCTCCAATAGGGCATGGATCATAAGAGCCTGTTTTACCTCTCTATCCCTAGCACCTGACAAATGCTGATATGGCAATGTTTGTTTAATGAGAAAATAAATGATAGGAATTAATAATGAAAGATGACTACATAAAAGAACACTGAGGAAGGGAACGACTCAGGAACTGATAACTTCAGTAGAACAAAATGAAATGTTTAGCTTTACTTTAATTCATGTATTTTTTTTCCCTATAATCTAAACTGGCTGTGGTCAATGCAGTTGTATAAACAAAACTGTTGTAGAACAAATAGACCATCCTTTCCTAACATTGCCTGTCCTACATGTTGTGTAAGTACTTCTTCTAGAATCTCTTGTGGATTGAAAAAATTTCATGACCTCCCCAAACTGAATCCCGTTTGCCTTCACAGAGCATTGTGAAGGGCCAAGGCCCTCCTAGATTTGCAGACTACAAGACTAGAGACCATGAAAGAGGATTTCTTACCATTTTCTATCGTCATCCAGAAACTCTCATGTCTGTGTGTGTGAGTTCATTGTGTTGTGTACCATAAACGATAAGTAAAATTGCTGTTATATTAGTAGAATGAGACCCAGAAACAGCCTATTTAGGGGTTACTTCCCCCACTACTACCCCCTCTGTTTTTGTCATACCATTTGGGTTGATCCAGAGAGCCAAGGCAGGTAACTGATTTCCTCTTTTTCTTGAATAAGGTGCCAGGAGTAGTGCTTGGTGCTGCAGATGATGCTGATTTGTATGTGTCACAGTGAGACCTGGCACTCTCCCAGAGAATCTGCTGCATTAAGAATTTGATTCACTCCAGATAGTTAAGCTTGAAAGTGGTTGTGCTCTTGGTTTAGCTTGAAAAATATCAGGAAATTTAATGTCAAGACTGTCACTTGGCAGTCATTTTGATAAAGCATTAGCTAGTATTTGTTATTTCAATTTTTCCCATTAGGGAGGGATTCTAATACTAGTTTCTATAAGTAGTTAACAGCCTGTGTAGCAGGAATATCACATGCAGTCGCATTGGAATGGACCAGGTAAATGTATATCAAGGAATGATTTGTATCAGTACCTGTACGTAATATTTGTACTATAGGATTTCCTTTGTTTCTGCTGATGTGCTTATTTGTGACCCTTAAAATCAATGTTGAAAAATATCAGAGAGTAGACAGACGTGAATGTAAAATTCAGGTCCGGGACAGGAATAATCATATAACCTAGCGAAATATTTATTTGGGGAGGGAAGAAACTTCTATACAAAAGCCAAGCAGTGTTTTTCTTTAATTTACTAAAAACTCGTGTCAGGTTTTTAGAACCAAAAGTAGATTAACCCAATAGATACACAAGGATTCTGTCATGAGATAAATGAATATAAAGGATCCTAACTGGTACCCTGAGCTAAAAAGTAGTTGAGATTGAGGGAGGTCCTTTAAATGTTCTGCCTAGCTCCCTGCCATGGAGCTAAAATAAGTCAAGCCAGATAGTGAAGATTTTCCACTACTGAAGACCCTTAATGAGTGGGCATATTTGCAGTCTCTGTCTCTTTCCCATTCCTGTTTAAGAATTTAGCATCTCTGAACTGTTCCGTGAGAATTGCCTTCAGAGACTTCATTATCTTCTCTCCAACCTGAGCTTACTGCCCAGCAAAGAAGTCTTCTAACTAATAAGTGATTGTAATGCAAAAAGTTTACATTGTTTTTATTTAAAAAACAGCAACAGTTGACTCTTCACAGATTTGATATTCAGAGTTTTGACTATGAGCAACCAGAAGACCCATGACTTGTAATTTGCAATTTTTCTGACGGGTGAGTCATTAGCCTACTGAATATGTCTAACACACCTCCCCACATCTAAAATTCACCACAGCTTCGTTCTGCATTGGCATGCCAGCTAACTCCTGCAATGATAAAAACATGTTCCTTTGTGGGAAACTTGCCTGAAAAGAAATCCAACTGCCAATGCTGTACAATAAATGATGATTAGGTAAACAGACCTAAGAGATTATTTGCAAATTTGAAAGAGCCCAAATTTTTCTGGACTTGGACTTGCCTTATAAGAATTGGCAGCAAGGCAGAAAGACTCATTCCTGGCTTTTGATAAATGATAACATAAGATGTGTATCAATTAGTTATCCTACATTAATTTCTAATAGAGCTATGCCTAGACAATATTAGATTGCCTTATAAAAAAGACATAGCATCATAAAAGAGAGGCCAAACCTAAAATATAAAAATGCTAAGTGGACAGATTACTAAAAGTGAATTTTGTTTTTAAAGATACAACGGTCTCTCTATGTTGCCCAGGCTGTACTCAAACTCCTGGGCTTAATGATCCTACTCCTCATCCTCCCTAGTGGCTGGGACTACATGTGTATGCCACTGAGCCCGGCTTTGTGTGTTGTTGTTGTTGTTAGTAGTTAAAACCTAAACATCTTATTGTAGTTCCCAGGAACTAACAATCATATTTTCAAAAGTGCCCTTCCAAATGAGAGAAATGATGAAAAAACTTCACCCACTTGAGAATTAGATGATCAGGCTATGGATTGATTGTCATATCCAATGTCTTACACACTGTTCCAAAACACAGCACACATGAGGTTTCTGGCAAAGGTGGTAGAGGAAACTAGGAAGATCAAGAACCTGAGACTTTACATTTTCCGCTAGCTCAGTCTGGAGGCAGTGAAATGTCAGACTGCCTGGATTCAAATCATGGCTGTTTGAACTGGGAATGTTACTTAACCTCTCTATACCTCAGTTTTCTTGTTTGTTAAATGTGCATAATAATAGTACCATATCTCATGGGGTTATATTAATTAATATACGTAGAATACTTAGCACCTGGACAGAGTAAGCTAGTGTTGATATGATGATTATTGCTGTTATTTTTGTTGTGATTGAGAAGGGGCTAAGCTAAGCAGTAAAAGAAATGGCAGTAGGTGGGGGGAGTGGAGGAGAGTTACAATGGTTGGTCCCCAAGGAAAAAAGTTGTTTTATCGTGTTATCTGGATGTAATTTGAGGCATTTAACATTGTTAATAATATTAATATTGGGTTTTGAGACTGGAGAACATGCTGGTTTCTCTCCTATGTTTATGGAGCAACCTATTAGTACCCAGTGAAGGAGTGTGAGGGAGTTGCCGGCCAGTCATAAAGTTGTGCTTGCTTCAGCCTCTTCCATCTTCAAAGTATTTGTCTGTCCTCCTTTTTTTCTTTTCATCAAGTTTAGACCACTCAGTCTGGAGCCTGAAACTCAGTAGGTTATTGATTTAGTTTCTCATTGTCTCCCTCCTGCCCTTCCTGCCCCCAGCCTAGCTAGGGATTTTAATCTTAGCCTGTCTTCTGATTCTCAGTGTCACCATAAGCGAGTTTCTTTGACCTTAGTTTGTACTCTTTAAATGGAATAACAATGTTTTTGCCCGTTCAGAGGACAACTAGGGATTTATTGAAATGGCAGATGTTAAGTGTTTTCAAATTTTTTGATAGGAGGATTCCTTGGCAGGATGGCATTTATAGTAAAAAAAAAACTATTTCCTAAGGAAGAGTCCTCTACCTCTGATACATAGGCTTTATTCCCTAGTGGTACAAGGTCTGTTTAATTTCAGCTTTTCCACCATGAGCCTGTATGTTTTTAAATACTGCTTTTTTAATTTGCCCTCTTCTTTCAAACATTCACAGGCACTAATCCACATTATGGCTTTACAGGCAGTAAATTAAATTATATTAATTCTAAACACAGTGTTTTTGAGCTGTAGAGAGTCTGTAGCCTTTGAAACCACTAACTTAATTTTGTCCAACTCTTATTCAGAAATTCAAAAAGAGCCAAAGCTTTTTCCTTTTGAATTTGGTTTAAAAAATAGTAAGAAATTGCTCCCAGGCAGTGGTCCTGGGTGCCAGGGTTTATCAGAGATCTAAATCTTCTGCCTGCGTGAAAATCTTCCAAAGTAAAAGGGTAGGCATGCTAGTGGAGATGTAATCTGTTATAACTTTTACCTTCACTGCTACTACCTTATGGTATCATATGTGGCAAGTCTCTTCATCTCTCTGAGATTTTGTTTTCTTGTCAGCAAATCTACATTCACAATAAATATTTGAGAGAAATAAATGAAATAATCTGTACTGGACACTTTCAAAGTATCTGTTTATCTGCACAGAAAGTCCTGCCTCTAAAAGAGCAGATAGAAGCAGAAGACTATTTTATACTGTCATTACTTGAAATTAGATTGTAAGCTCATTCAAAGCAAAGGCTCTGTTATCTTTCATAGAGCCTTCCTCCACAGTAAATAAATGTTTATTGAATAAAGCTGAGTATGATTTTCTAAATTATTTTTAGTTGGTTTCAGCATTTTGTCACATTCCTTTGAAGAGCCTTGATTTTAGCATATCTTTGTCATTTGGGCAGGGGAATGGCAGGGCGTGTGAAAACAACCAGACTCACAGGAAAGAGGGTGATCAGGCTGCATAGTACGGGGTTGTTGATTTTTTTTTTTTTTTTTTTCCTGGTTCTCTTTTGGGAGGGTAATGGTTTGTTATTTTTCAAAATGTGAGAAGACTGATGTTTTTAGTGTCACTTGTACATTTATTTCTAGGACAAATCAACAGTTTAGATGTCTTTGAAGCAGTAATAGCAATATTTCAGTACATGACACCTTTCCTATTTTTATCAACTCATACTTATTTAGATGTATATGTACATTTGTTTAAATTATATAATTACACAGTATAAAGTGAGTGGTTCTGAGACAGGAAAAGCTACATAATCACTGTGGTTATGTATGGCGTTGGTTATTATTTCACTGATCTTAGATACTTTTGAGGTAACTATATGAGCACTGTTCAACTATTTCTAAAAAGATGATCATCCTAAATCTTTTAGAAGATTTCTATCTCAGGACTTTTTAAATGGCACTTTAAAAAAATTTTTACTCTAGTTCAGTAATGCTAAATTGCTAAGTAATAGAAATTTTAAAATAAAACAGCTTTCTAAGAATATGTTCTCCTACATACAATGAATGCAACATGCAATGAGTATCCAATTTCTGTACATGTATAACAGATCTTTGAAAAAGCAGGAAACATTTAGTAAATTCTTCAGAAGTTAGAAGCAGGTAACAGTCTGATGCTTATAAACGGAGTCCTTTGGAAGACAAACTGCATTCCTTCATCTGTGACAGGAAATCTTTCTCTTTTCATTTCCTTTTTTTTTTTTCCTGCTACTCATATATGCAGGAGGTGCCCCAAATGGTACCAAGCAATAACATTTAAAACGCCCCCACCCCTGCCCAGATAGCTGCATGCATTTTAAAACTATATTCTCTTATCAGAGTCTGGAAGAGCTTTCAGGACAACTTGATGACTCTTTCTGAAGGGGTTACATTTTTAAAATGTTTATCTTAGTATGTTAATTTACTGTTTAAAAAAAAAAAAAGACTGGTCTCAGCTTAAGTTCTACTGGATAATTATTTGCCCTTTCTGTGGTTGATTATTATGCTAAGAAATGCCATTTAAATATTATTTTCACTAGATATCTGTTAGCTTCTGTAGTATAATAGGTAGTTCTGTGGGCCTCTCTATAAATGAATGATACTTGAATTTATAATGTATATTTTGCACCAGCATAGATTTTTAAGGATTCTGGCCTATTTCAGTATCTTGGTTTAACAAGGAGGTTAGACATTTGAAAATGCCAGGTACAGTGGCTTACACCTGTTATCCTAGCACTTTGGGAGCCCCAGGTGGGTGGATCTCTTGAGCCCAGAAGTTTGAAACCAGCCTGGGCAACATATTGAGACCTCACCTCTACAAAACATTTTTAAAAACTAAAAATTAGCTGGGCTTGTGGTTCCAGCTACTTGGGAGGCCAAGGGAGGAGGATCGCTTGAGCCTGGAAGGCCAAGGCTGCAGTGAGCTGTGATTGCACCACTGCTACAGCCCCTGGGTGAAAGAGCAACACCCTGTCTTTAAAAAAAGTTTGAAAAGATTCCTCGATGATGATTAAAATGTAATTCACATTGCTGTCCCTTTGATTTGACTGCTAGAACAGCAGCTGTGGTGGAGCCAGCGCTCCTTCTGTAAGCTAAGCTAAATAGGTAGTGTGATACACTCAGCTGTGTCAATTCGGCTCCTCTGTAGAGAGCATAAAGGAGCAGCAGGTTTTCCTCATTTGCCACACTTCAATTTATATTCCATTTTTAATATTAAGAGCAGTAAATTTGAATATAGAGAGTAATAAATTTTAAAGAAATGTATACATAGAGTAACACATATATGTTATATAGAGAGAAAATATGGAAACAGTAACAGATTTTTAGAGTAACAAATTACTACTAAACTTTATGCCCCACAGTTTACATAGTTTTTTAGAAGGCCAGATTTTCTTAAAGTATAAGCTTTCTTTTTAAATTATTGAATGTTTAACCTGTATTACAAATTAGGACCTGTTCTGTCTACCTGTACCTTTTCATTTCTAAAATGTGTTCTTGCATTTAATTTTTTGCTTGTTGCGTTACTACATTAAAACTGAGTAAAGCTAATGGGTAAAAATAAGCAAGTAGGAAAGTCTCTTGAAAGTGTTGAGAGTGCGTGGACTACTAGATGTGCTTTGCCATTATAGCATGGTTCTTGGTGGAGTTGTAAATCATATGTGTTTTGCCCACAAAGCACATGCTAATATTAAGTTGTTTTTAAAGTGATTGTGTTGCATCACCATGGTTCTTCTATGCTCTGTGGGGTATCATATTGCTTTAATGTAATGAACCAAGTCCTCAGCTCCTAAATCTCCGTGCTGGAAATGATTACATAAAACTGAATGGCCATGTCTGAAGTCATGAATCTTGAGAATTTCTTATTCTTTGGAAAAGCCTTACAAGACTTTTCTTATTCTTTGAGGGGAAAAGCCCTGTACTTATAACAAGTTTCTGTTGAAAATATTAGCCATTTTAGGTTATATAGCATTCTGTTTGAAAAATAAGCATTTACTCTGCTGCAAGTTCTGTATTTTAACTTTGTGCAGATGTGTGCTTAAAGAACATGATGTGCTTATTTGTTGCATTTATGCTACTTTCTTACTTTAAGTAAGATGGATGAAAATTACGTATTAAATAAAAACAGCAGTCCTTACCAACCTGAAAAAGCCTTCCAAAAACTAGTGGAGAAAATGAGAATATAACTTTAATAATTCATTGACTTTTGAGAGAATTCTGTTTAAAAGCATGTATATAATTTCTTTGCAGGTTTACTCAGTGTTTTTAATGTTAAAAGTAATCTGCCAGTAAATTGTAAAATATTACCAAAAGGATTATTTTCTATCTTAACCAAATGTAGCACTTTAAATTTTATGTATCTTGTTATACACAGACATATATATTGTATGTGGCATAAAACTCCAGTTAGAATAACTTCATGGCCTTGAGCAAGTTATTTAAACTCCTTGAACCTCATTTTTTTTTCTGTATGATATAATACCTACTTTTTAGAATCATTGTCATGATTAAATGAGAAAAATCTATTTAGAATAATGTCTGACAGATATTTATCACTGCATGTTCACTTGTATATGCCAGGCTTCATAAAGCAGTGTTTTTATTTGGTACTTCTGAGCTAGAAAGTACTTTGTATTGAGTATTACTTACCACACTCAATTCTAAAGTGAAACTTTGTATTGGATATTACTTATCACACTTAATTCTGAAGTGAAATTTAGAATACGTAGAATAAATTTTTCTTAGGATATTTAAGGAGCATGTTTATTGAGTGGCTACTAAGCATAAAACATTGCTTCCTATCATATACCGTTGACTATATTTACAATTAATTAAGGTAGAGGCCAGTCTAAATGCTATTCCCAGTTCGTTTTATAGTTCTCTCTCTCTCTCGTTGGCTCTTTGTGTGTGTGTGCATGACCTTGTTAACTTTAAGAAAGTTTTCAAAATAAAGGAGCACTTGACTTTGTAGTCATTTAAAAATAGGGTTGATCAATATGAAGCATTAGCTACAAGCACAAGTTGGTGCTTTTTTATTGATTTCAGTTACCAATGCCCTCAGACTTATGTGTGTGAGAATGAAAATGATATATGAAATATGCACCCAGATTCAACAGACCAATGTTCTTGTTACATCTGCAACCGCTTTGGCAGAATTCTTTATTTGGAAGTGACTTTGGTAGCAGTTAGTTCCTGTCTCCCTCTCTCTGTCACACACACACACACACACACACACACACACACACACACACGTGCAGGCAACCGTAAGATAGACTCATACAGTGCTTTGGGACGTTTCTGCCATTTAGTTACTTTTATTATAAAATGCTATTCAAGGTTCTAGACTTAACGGTACGTGAATATACTTTTTGTCATGTTTAACAGATGGTTAGAAGCCAAAATCTTGATGGTTTGAAAGATTCTCCACTAAGTAGCCAGTTGCAGACCAATAAAGCCAAGAAGGTGAATACCAGGGAAGCCTGCTCAGCAGGGCACGCATCATTTAGAAAGTTGTGTAAGGAAGTTTGCTTTGAGCAGAGGTTGTCATCTGTCATCTGTCCCATCAGTCAGAGTTCCAGCAGCTGTTCCCAGTCACCAGGACCATTGTATGCTACTGTCCATCCATCAGCACTAAGAGATACCGGCTGCCTTTCCACCGTGCTGGGGAAGCCACGGACACACAGACTTACGGTGTTATCTCACTGGCCACCAGTTTGGATGAAAGCTCATTTTCAAAGAGGGAGACCAAACACCAACATTTTGATCTTTTATTAGACCATTAACCAAAATATATTCTCAAGAGAATTAGTCGGATGCCATAAAGTGTGTCTATTTTTGGCTATATGTATGGCTGTAATAACGTAGGAGTGTTGCACATTTGAATCCAAAGAGATACCCTACTTAAATGAGAGATGGGAGAACTTTCTCCACTAGATGCCAGATCATTACTGTCAGAGTATCACTGTGAAGAGACCTTTCTGGTTGAACACAACAATGCAAAAAAGACTTAAAATCACAAGCATTCTTTTTTTGATAGTGCAGCAACCTGCCAAATGGGATATATCCCAATTCTGATTATAGACAAACCTCCAACAATTCCCTTTTTCTCTTTTTGTATTCCAGAAGTATCTCTAGAGGAAAGGATTTGTGGGCATTAGTATCACTATCTGCCTGATTACTGTGTTGACATTTTTAAAGTGCCATTAATCATAGGAAATGGAACTTAATGGTGTAGAAAAATACCCAGCCAGGGAATGTCAAGAAAGTAAGCTACAGCCCAGTATTCACATGAAATTAAAGGGAAATGCATCTTAGCCCTTTAATTATTTTTTTCTTCTTACTGAATTATAAAGGAAAGTAATTGAGAGGTAGCTTTGCAATCAAAGGTAATGGTAAACATAGCAAAAGAAAATTATAAAAGGCAGCTGATGGTATGCTGCACAGGTAATGCTGCCATTAAGGGTATACAGAAGTAAAAAGCAGTGATATGACACATGAATAAGAGTAATTCATTTTTCAAAATTGGCAATATTTGATGCATATTTTGTTAGAGTTTGGTATCATTTCATTGTTTGCCTATTAGCTAATTTAAATTAAAATGTTTTCCTAACTGAAATTATAGGGAAGAGATAAATATAGATAGCCTCATTTTAAAAACATACGTGACACTAAACTTATAATGAACTAATTATACTGTAAAATATTTTTGGCTGGACGCAGTGGCTTACACCTGTAATCCCAGCACTTTGGGAGTCCAAGGCAGGCAGATCATGAGGTCAGGAGATTGAGACCACCCTGGCTAACACGATGAAACCCCATCTCTACTAAAAATACAAAAAATTAGTTGGGCGTGGTGGTGGGCACCTGTAGTCCCAGCTACTCAGGAGGCTGAGGCAGGAGAATGGCGTGAACCCGGGAGGCGGAGCTTGCAGTGAGCTGAGGTCGCGCCCCTGCACTCCAGTTTAGGTGACAGTGCAAGACTCCATCTCAAAAAAAAAAAAAGGTTTTTGGTGCTGACTCTGAGCAGGTGCTTCATTTGATAAATAGCACAAAAACCTTTAATCCAGTTTCTCCCTTGGTCTTTTCCTTTTCAAGACAGTTTACAGCATAGGACACATAATAGATTCTCAATAAAGACTGATTGATTGACCTATGGGTCTAAGATGAATTAATTTTAGGGTGATCTGTATAAGGAGACTGCAAAAGAAGTAATATTGTTAAGTTTTGGGCTTTTTATTTTTTCCACTGCAGGTTTTTGTCATCCATTGGAGGGACACTGTATGAGATTGGAAAGCCTGAAATGCAACAAAAAATAAATTCATTCCTTGAAAGGGAAGGAATGGAGAAAATTGCAGAAAGATTGCAAACAACAGTACACACCTTACAGGTCATCATAGATGGTCTCAGCCAGCCTGAAAGCTTTGATTTTCGAACAGGTAAACAATTGAACTTGAATTATATAGCACCTTGCATATGCATAGCTCCCGTTATCTCCTTTGATCCTCACAGCAATCCTATGCCATAAGCAGAATGGATATTATTCTCCCATTTTATACATGAGAAAATTAAAGCATAGGGATCTTCCTTGAGAGTCATTATAGTTAATATCCAGAGCCAAAGCTAGAAGCCAGGTGGTCTCCCTGGACTCTTTGTTCACTGTGTATTTCCCATTTACTAAAGTAAATGCATCATGTGTGTACCGCTGTATGCATGGAGGCACACATATTTTTATGTTCCTTTTGTAAGCTGTTTTTATCTCCTGGGAGCCAGAAGTGCAAGATAAAGCAGTCCCTTCACAAACTAAAAGGTGAATCTTCTTCCTTAATTATAGCTTTCCAAGTTCTTGGATTCTGTGTCAGTGAACACATTGAACAAATAAGATAATATCTATCTGTTGATTTTCCTTCTAATTAAAAGTGCTCTCAGCTTTCAGCACAGGTAGATGGTGAGGGACGTATAACAACCGTAGTTGTTGAGAGCAGTGACCCAGTAAAAAGGAATTACAATATCAAATGACCTACTTCCCGAGGAAGTTTGAATAGGAACCCCTGAGATTTAAATGAATCTGCTCATTGATCTTATAACCAGTTTTGATGATACCATGCTTAGACTATTGTCTTTTTATTCTGGTTTAGGCTGTGTTGAGATGGTTAGACATACTTCTTTGAAAGGGTTTAAAGGAATTTTGAAATATATCCAGCAAGTTCATTGTACTATTCCTCCTTCTTCTGTAGGTTTTTTTTTAAGTTAAAGAAAAATAAAATAACACCCAGTAAGAACTATGCCAAAAATGTGGGAGTAGAAGCCTCCTAGTGGTCCTCCACACAATGTGGATGTTTCAGCAGACAAATCCATCTCCATTTGGAGGCCCGGTATCCTTTTATGGGAATTTCTTGGCTGGTTTTTAGCTGGAGTGCTGGGTAGAGCAATGGTTCTCAAAAATACTGGATTTGGAGGTGGTATGGCTACATCCTTTGCATTAGTGGGTTGGCAAAAAATGCTGTAACTGCAGGTATCCTGTATTGGATTTTTCACATCCATCTTCATTTTTCTGTCTTAGTGTCGATTGTTCCATTATCCCAGTTGCACTGTAGACTCAGAGCAAAGATCAGCGCTCAGATTATATGGTCCAATTAAACTACCAAGTTGTTGAACAGAAAGACAGATGCATCTGGGCTCTGGGCTGAGCTTTCCAGTTACTGCAGTGTTTATCAGTGTGGCAAGTGAAGTTTTAAATAGGTCTCTTTAAGCAAACTTTGGAATTGACATTTGCTCTAATGTAAGTCAAATGTAATTTTGTCTAATGTAATTTTCAAAATGTCTGAGAACTTTCATCTTACTACTAAACACGTCCCCAAGGTGAGGAAGGCATAGAAACCATACTTTTGAGGGGGCATTTTGGTCATTTCCATGGATGATATTTTGTTACATCTCTTTCCTCCATTTTCTCAAAAGTATTTCTTAATGCCTCATTCTTTCCTCATAATAATTCTGTCTTTTGTTTTATCAATGGTGTAATTAATTTCATGTGTATTAACACTATGGTGACTAGTTAATTTCCCTAATTGGGTTCATCAGAAGCTGTCCAGTCACAGGGGCTGAAAATGCTTGGCTATGAAAGTGTTAAAAGTTTGCATGGTACACGGAGGATTTTCTGATTTCTCAGTGTCCCAGACTGTCTTCAGGAATATGTTAAGTAGTTCCTGACTCTGATTTTCCATGCAAGATTAAACTAAGCAGCTGATCAGGAACCCTTAGGGAATCCGCAGCAGCTGGACCCCTGCAAGAAAAGAGAGAGAAAGGATTTCCAAGCATAAAAACAATGCCTATGGGGTCTCGGAGACCATCCTACCTCTGTGCCCCCCGATCAGTGACTTAGTTCCACTTTGCTGTGACACAGCCTTTAGCCTAGTGTAATATTACATTACAGGAGGTTTCTTGCTTTTGGAATTCACTGCTTTAGCATCAGGTCAAATTCCACAGAATCAATCCCAATTTTAGCCTACTCTTTTTCATGGCAACGGTGAGATTTGGAGTTTAAAGAAGATTTTTATCTTGTTTTATAGGAAAAAGCTTAATTTTTAAAACATCTTGGTATCAGTATGGTTGGACTGGGGGAAGGGAAGAAAGGGGTGGCCAGTTGTTAATACAACTGTAAAGGATAGCTTTAACAAGTCATCAGGATAAAGCCAACAGCTGTGGAGGAAAAGGAAATGGAATGGGTGGAGGGGAAAATGAGGCCTTAGTAAAAGGAGATCCAAGCATAGAATGTGTTCTTTGTTATTAGAGTCAACACTCAGTAATCCTAGGAAAGGGGGCCTTCAAGAGGAGCATGGATAAATGGAATCCACAGATAATCCACAGCCCCGTTTAAACTGTTAGTTCTAACTGTCTTCCTCATAAAAACCATTGTTTTTAACTAGAACCGTAATGATTCCTTGGCATACTTTATGCCTATCTTTTGGACAATAATGAACAAAGAAATGTATGCTGGGGTAAGCAAGAAAAAAGGGTTATAAAGAACTTGGAAACAGAAATCTGTATCTTCATCATTGTTTCTCTAGCACCCAGCAGAGTGCCTGGCCAGGAGATAATAGAGTTAATAAATGTTTGATGAATTTAATTGAAAGAGAAAGAATATTAGGTACTACCTGGTCTGGGATTCTGAGTCATAGATAATCACGAATCCATAAATGTTGATTGGGTAACTATATTTGAAATGGGTGGGAATGGATTTTCTGAGTTCCAAATTTGTGGGAAGAAGTGAGGAAGAAAGAACATTTGAATTTCATCTACATTTGACCAAAAGTTGATGTACTTTCTACCACCTTTAAACAATTTAATAATCCAGGCACTGGGGGAAAAACAAAAAAAGCTTCCAGTCTCTTGTTTCCAAACATCTTACTTTCTCAGTGTTTGTGGTTTAGCTTTGTATATTTATTAAGCAAATATATATATTCTCATCACCTCTTCACAGAGAGGAAAATACAACTCTCTTCTCAATCCTCATGTATAATGCTAGTGTGTAGCATTGTAGAAGAAAATAAATTTTCTTGAATTGTTTCTACTGCATGAATGCTATCTCCAACCGATATGCATGTTCTCTGAAGGCAAACCTCGGTCTTCAGCTCCTTGTATGTGCCCCCTTAATCTGTAATATTGGTCTGGGCACATAATCAGTATGTATTAAGTGCTTATTCACAAAGTTATATTGTATCTAGGAAATACAATGCCTTTTACACTTACTTTTTTTCTCTTTCCTTACAGATTTTGATAAACCTGATTTCAAGAGAAGCATAGTATGCCTGGAAGATCTGCAGGTTGGGACAGTTCTTACAGGCAAAGTGGAGAATGCCACTCTCTTTGGAATTTTCGTGGATATAGGAGTAGGGAAATCTGGGCTGATTCCCATACGAAATGTAACAGAAGCAAAACTTTCAAAAACAAAGAAGAGAAGGAGCCTTGGACTGGGCCCCGGAGAAAGAGTGGAAGTCCAAGTGCTCAACATTGACATCCCCCGATCTAGGATTACTCTGGACCTCATTCGGGTGTTATGAGTGTCCCACTGAAGGCCAAACACTGATATTATTTTCTCATTTCTACACATTGACAAGAATAAGTCAGTTGCTTGTAAAATTTAGGTAGCAGATGAGAAATAATTCACTTAACATCAGAAATATTTTCCAAACACTTTCCTGTATTTTTTCTTCTGAATTAATAGAAAATCAACAGTTTGGTTTCCTTTCCCCTTAAAGGAAACAACTAATACGCATTCTTATATGGCTTTATGTAGTAATAGTTTTCTGGCTAAAATTTTGGTTTTTATTTTTTTGTAATTTATCTTTAACTCCTTTTGCATTTTGTATAACAGATTGCTTAACTTCTACTTGCCAACATCTGCCTTGCTGGACTTGTATGGGATTGTCTTCTTGATTTGACTTGTACAGTCTTTGTTGACACAGTAGGGCTGGGCAGTGTTTAATCCTTCCATTTTATAGATTCTTTTTTTAATCAGGCCTTTTGGACTTCATCATTTTGCAATAATCTCTTTTCCTTTGTCATGCAAACCAAAACAGATTTTGATGTGTTTGTAACCATCAAATGAATGGTTCGAAACATTTCTCAAAAGGATATATATATTGACCCCAACAATAAAGGTTTGTGGCTAGTGACTTGTTTTTGCTATGTTGATTCAGTGAATGACTCAGAAGTCAGTCTTGATGAAAGAAGATATGGTTTATGTAACCTTTGGAGAAGAGGGAAGCCTTTGGAAATTTGAAGAATGGTTTTGTTTGACTTACCATAGAAGAGTGTGTCCTTTCTTAAATCAGAATTAAACTTCAAATGGGGATAGAAATGGCCACAAATTTTAAAGATCAAATATAGATCAGGTGTGAAGGGACAAGAAAAACAAGTATATAAAGGAAGTGACTCTTACTCTGTTTTTATTCAGTGGAGATTGTAAGGATTAGCATGACCATTCAGGGTCAAAATAAAGCCCACAGTGGACTGGTATCCTGTTCATTCTGACTACTGCTGCTGCTGTTGATTTGCCTGATGAAGATATTTGTATGACTGAATGAGTGTTTGGTTTTCTCCATGCATAAGTAGGGGATGGTTACTAAAGATGACCAGTCTTGTTTATTTGCCTAGGAAACACCCATTGTCCTGGCATAATTTTTAATATTGCCTCTCTTTGTTCTCAGAGTGCCCCATTTTGAATGATAAATCATATGATCAACTATAGTAGTCACTAAGTAGTGACTGTGACTATGTTTCATGATAGTTCTACAATGCAGTTGGTTCCTTAAAAGTTGCATATATCAACTTTTTTGATATATAAAACTTATTTGCCTAGCAATTTCATTTCTGAAATGCTTTTCCTCTGTTTCTTACTGGTCTTTAACTGATAATGGATCTATCTTAATGTTATATAACTTTAAGTCGATCTTCCTACTCACTCCTCCTAATATTCTTCCAGGTTCATAATCTATAGCTCAGTGATGAATGATGTGTACCTGAGGAGTCTTACTCTGAAGCCTGAGATATAAGTTCACACGAGTGTTTTAGAGGAAGAGGCCTTCTCCCTGGGCACTTCAGATATAGGAACAAGAACAGTGACAGTGTAAAGCTGCTCTGTTGACCTGGCAGCTAAGCTTTCATGGACACAACAAGGACTTGACATTGCACTGGATTGTGTAGTTTGTCCCATCCAGCCCAGACATGGTAGAAGCTGGTGTAAGGCCTAAGCTATAAAATGAGGGGCCACATCTCATTTATAACTGCAAAGTGTGCATGGTGATCCATTATATTCTATTCCTAGTCTCTGTTCTACTAGTAATCCAGTGTGCCTTTGAGCTGGTATCTTTACTTCTACAGACCTCCTTTTCCCAAATTTAAAATGGCATATGAGAAAGCGTTTATTCCCATATACATTTACTGGTGGCCTCCTGGGGTGCCAGGCATTGTGCTAGTCACTGACCAGAAATTGTGATAGAAAAATAGGTAGGGATAGGGAGCACGAAAAGAAAATAAAAAGAAAAAAATAGTCATTATCCTTGTCCTTGTGGAGCTTAGAGTCTATTGAGAAAGCATAATTAATCATATAAAAATGTAAAACTACAATCAGATAAGTGATATAATGGTGACAATGTGTAATAAATTGGTTGACTTAGAAAAGTCAAAGTAGTTCAGTGGGATTTGAGATGTGAAAGATGACCAGAACTAGGACAAATTTTACTGACCTTTAATAGTAACTCTTCCCAATAAATAGTGAGAATGAGCTGTATTGGAGTGGACTTAAGAGAGTAGGAGGAATTAGATTGCAGACAATGAATATAGATAGTTCTTTTAGGGAGTTTAGCTGTAAAGGAGGAAGAGAAATAGCACAGTGGTTGGAAGGGGGAAATGGAGTCAAAATTTAAGACAAAAGAAATGTATACAAATGGAAATGATCCAGTAAAAACAGGAAAATATTACACAGGAAACAGAGGGGAGAATTACTGGAAAGATATCCTTGACTAAATGAGATCAGATGGAATCTAGTGCACAAGGGGTTGGTCTAAGATAGGAATACAAAGAGTTTATTCATATTAGCGGGAGAAGGGACTAAGTATATGAACACAAATGTAGGTAGGTAAATATAGGAGCTCATGGAAAGTTTCTGAATTTCTTCTAGTTTTCTCATTGAATTATGAAGGAATACCATCATCTGAGACCAAACATTGAAGAGAAAGGGAATTGGAGGTTTGAAGAGAAACGAAAGTGTGAGGAACGGATGAGAATGAGAGTGAAAAGCCTAGGGAAACAGCATGACTTCTAGGCAGTGTTAAATGTTTCACTTAAGGTTATTGATCATTAATTGAATCTAAGATCAGCTTGTTTTTTTCTCTAGCCCATCAGCTGTGTGGGTGCGGGCCCAGATTAGGTGGAGAGGTGATTTAATCAGATTTGGGGGTTTGCCAAACAAGTACGATGAAGAGGACAAAGAAGTTGAGGGCATGTAGACAAACTATTGACCATGGAATTTAAGCTTAAGTAGAAAAATGAGAGTATAAGGGGACAGTGAGGAGCAGTGGGAAAGTATGGGATTAAAGGATTGTAGGCCCTGATGAAGTTGGAGTGGGAATAATAGAGGAAATAATGGGTTTAGGTAAGAATGCTTGTTAAAAGTGGAGTGCATAACCTTGAGATTACAGAGGAGTTGCAGTTTTTGGCACTGACAGCATAGGGAATGAAAGTGGGGTAAGTAGCAGAAGTAAAGGATAAGGTAAGATCAATTAAAGAAAAGAAATTCTGGTCTGTCAAGAACAGAATTTGAGCAGGTGTGCTGGGTCATGCCTATAATCCTAGGACTTTGGGAGGCCAAGGTAGGAGGAACTTTTGAACCCAGAGGTTCAAGACCAGCCTAGGCAATATAGGGAGACCCCATCTCTATAAAAATTAGATTATCCAGGCATGGTGTGACACACCTGTGTCCCAACTATGCAGGATGTTAAGACTGCAGTGAGCTGCACTCCAGCCTGGGTGACAGGGCAAGACCCTGTCTCAAAAAAAAAAAAAAAAAGAACTGAGAATTCAGGAAGGATTATCTATGTGAAGAATGATTTTAGGAGGCTGTCTCAGTAATGCAGGCTAAAATAACGGTGGCTTGGATCAGAATGTTAGTGGTAGAAATGGTGAGAAGTAGTGGGATTCTGGATTTAGTTAGGCGGAGGTAGAGCCAAACAGGATTTCCTGGCATAAGATGTGAGACAGTCTAGGATGGCTCCAAGGTTTTTGGCCTAAGCAATCAGGAGTATAGAATTATCTACTGAAATGAAAAGACTGGCAGGGGGAACAGTTTTGGTGAAGGAATTCATTTTGGACAGGTTAAATTTGAGATACTCATTAGACATCCAAGTGCTGATGTTCAGGGGAGTGAGCTAGACTGGAAATGTGAATTTGATAGTTATTAGCATAACTACTTAGAGCCGTGAAACTGAGTGAGACCACCAGTGGAATAAGTGGAGATAAAGCAGAGAAGGAGTCCAAGGGCCAAGTTGTTGAAATCCAAGACCCTCAGCTATAAAATTTTTGAACTTCATAAGGCAAGATTTTTGTCTCATGGCCCGGCCTGCTAGATGCTTATTCAGATTTCTCCCCTTCTTTCTAAGAAGATCCTGCCTAGAGAGGAGCAATGATGTGGCTAATGGACGTGAACATGATCAATTAAATATAGGCAGAAGTCATAGGATGGAATTCTAGGAAAGTTAGAAAGGGGTGGGGAGTGCAGGCAGCTCAGCTATCATGCTTTTCTTAACCTTTGCCCTTGCCCTCCTTCCTGCTTGGAATGCAGATAGAGTGCTGAAGGTGCTGGAGATTCCATCAGAATGACTGAAAATTTCCAAATTTATCTTGGCATTATGGAGTAACCAAAATAGCCCCAAACTGCCTGCACTGGACTTCACATTTTGTGAGAAAAAACAAAACCCTCATTCATTTAAGTTGAGGGGAGTGAGGTGGGGGCTTACAGTCAAGTGTATTCCTTAATATACATTTATGTTGTTCCCTACTGTTTCCCCTATATCTAGAAAAATGCCCAGCATGTGACAGTTGCTCAATAAATATTGATTGGGTGAATAAATGAACATCTAAGAATTCCATAAAATGGTTCAATGTAAAATAAACATCTAAACAATAATGTTAAAACAATATGATAAAGATTCCTATTCATTACAACACACTAAAAAATATTTAGACTCAGTTGGGCACGGTGGCTTACACGTGTAACCCCAGCACTTTGGGAGGCCGAGGCGGGCGGATCACGAGGTCAAGAGCCCAAGACCATTCTGGCCAACATGGTGAAACCCCTTCTCTACTAAAAATACAAAAATTAGCTGGGCATGGTGGTGTATACCTAGTCCCAGCTACTTGGGAGGCGGAGGCAGGAGAATCGCTTGAATCCAGGAGGCAGAGGTTGCAGTGAATCGAGATCATGCCACTGCACTCCAGCCTGTTGACAGAGCGAGACTTCTTCTCAAAAAACATTTAGACTCTAATAAGTAAAATAAGAGATGAATATGAAGAAAAATTATAAAGCATTACTAATGAATATTTAAAAAGCAGAATATATTAAGGTATACCATTTTCCTAACTTATAAGACTATAATTAGTATTGTAGAAAAACAGTCCTCCAAAAATGATATATATCTTTTTTGCCACAATTTTAGTCATCATTCCAATTGGCTTTGCTTTTGTCTGTATGTTTATTTAAACTTAAAACTTATTTGGAAAAGTATATGAGAAAAATCAAATCAATACTTCAAAAGAATAATTGAGGTCAGGTGTGGTGGCTCATACCTGTAATTCCAGTATTTTGGGAGGCCGAGGCAGGCAGATTGCTTGAGCTCAGGAGTTCAAGACCAGCCTGGGCAACAGCAAGACCCTGTCTCTATTAAAAAAAAAAAAAAGAAAGAAAAGAAAAAAAGAAAAGAATAATTGAGTTGTATGTATGGCTTGGGAGACTTTGCCCTACTGTTAAAGTATACTCTAAAGCTGCCATCATTTAAATAGTATGTTACTAACACAGGAGAAGAGTGGAATAAAACAATTCATAGACCAGCGTATTGAAGTGAGAGGGGAAAAAAAACAATTCAAAACCAGTAGGAATTTAATGTAAAGAAATGGCACTTCAGATTGGGGCAAAATTATATTGCCACACTACAAACAAAAATACATTCCAGATGGACTATACATAAATTGTTTTTAATTATGAGCAAACTAGAAGAGCTTTGAGAAGCGATTGAATAGCCACAGTTGTGGAATGTGAGGAAAAACGGAAAACACAGACCTATAGACATACGAGTTTCATTCAGAAGACATTTCCTGAATACCCATGACATCCTGTGCCAGGTTCTAGGGATAAAAAAGATAACACATCTTTTGAGGATGTTTTCAGCCTGAAGGAGTTCGAATTTAAGCTACAGTAAGGGGTGTTTTAAGTTCAATATCATGGGAATTTTGGAATTCGGCTGGCTGCTGTCTACTTGAGAATATGGTGGCATCCCATCTCATCTGAAACCACAGGACCTTTTGGAAAGCTTAGCTTGGGATTAATGGGGTGCTCATGTTGGGATGTCTATATATCTAACCCTGACCTCAGAGTTAGCACTTGTATTAAAATTGGAGATGGCAAGAAGGGACAGGATGGAAAAACCAAAAATACATTTAGCCCATCTTTTCATTTTGGCTTCCTGCCTAAAATCGGTCATAATGAGTTGGATTTAAATAACAGATCATGGAGAACTCCTGAATGACTGGGCTCATTGCCAAAGCAGTCTGTTCCACAGGAAGAAAGATTAGGTTTCTTCTCACTCACTTTATATGGTGAGGATGATTCTGTGCATGAAGATTGCGTTTCTTACTTAGGGAGAGAGTGGGATAAGCAGACTCTGGTCCTTTCAGCACTAAACATTATCTTTTTAGAAATTAATTTAAAAACCACCCGCAGAAAGACTTATTGTTCTCCTGCCTCTTATCAAGAATCTAAGGTTTATATAGCCACCCCTTAAATATTTTGAAGAAGAAACTCTCATCCTGAAGAAAGGAAATAAAGTATTAATATAAATGCTTCAGGGAAGCTTCTGAGATAGAGTTTATCCTAACTGTATGACCCATCTAATATGGCGGCCCGAAATGTTATATGGCCCAATCCTACCGGAAAAATCTGAAGTTAAAGATACAATGGTGAAGGGAGACATGGGGTAACGGAGGGAGGAAGGGGGAGAGAGCAATTTAATAGCTTCACGTTGGTGGGGTACAAAGTTTTAAGAGTTCAGTTTTATCCAAGCAATTAGGTCAAATGTAACTCTCTCTAGATTTATTGCAGTATTTTGCAAAAGCAATCAAGTAAGATGGATGAAAGCGTGCTACTGAAAGCTTTTCACTTCTGACAAAACTTTCCACCTTCTTACAGCCAGGCCCACAATAACCAGGGGAATTTCCCCCAAGGGAGCATGCTTTTGGATGTCTCTCTCCAGTCCCAACTATTGGTTCTTTGATCATTTGACATTTGCCCACCTGCTTCCCAGGTTTAAGGCTCTTAGCAATGAAGGAGAAGACAACACCAGTGAAAGTCAAAACTAAGATATTCTCTCATTCTTTGTTTCACAGGTTTAAGGTGATTTTATGAAGCTAAAACTCAAAATGCCCAGTTTAGTCAAATTTGATGTAATTTGCTACTTCAGTTACCAAAATAATTGAATTTCCAGCGAAGCACACTGTCACTTGACCTGTATTATCACCCACAAGAAACATCAAGTTATTTTGGACCATTTGTTATAACTGTGTTTTTATGATTTTTCCTGATTGAAAAAGCAATATGTGTAGTCTAAAAGGCACGAATAATGAAATACAAAAGTTGGAAAATAAAAATCTCCTCTGCTAAGTAGCCACCTTCTATAGTTTACGTACATCCCTGTCCCTTTTTCTATATGTATGTTCCTTCCTAAAGATTTTTAACAAACTGGCGTCATATGTACACTGTTCTCTTTCTCTTTGTAATCGGGCATGTACATGTTCCCATGTCAGTACCTACATATCTACCTTAATACGTTTCATTGTGTGTGTGTAAACAACAGCAAACAGTGCTGCAGTGAGTACCATTGTACATTATCCTGGTGGTACCACTTTGTCAGAGAATATGCACATTTAAAGGTCAATAGCTGTTGTGAACCCCCTATCACCACCACCAATACAGTAAGGTTAAATATTTTTTCATGACTTTTTGTTTCAATTGTATGAGCACGTATATGTGTATTGGTACTGGGTTAAAATGTAAAATACAGTGTTTATTTTGGATTGAGGTTTTAAAAAATGAAAGTCTAAACTGGGAGGCACTTTTCTCTATGGGAAGAACTCTTGCTGTTCTCCTGCTCAGCATGGTACCTCACACTACAGAGCCTTTGTAGATGTCATTCCTTTTGCCTGGAACGGCCTCCCCTCCCTCTTACTTCCGCCCATTTATCAGGTCCCAGTATTGGATCTTACCTCAGAGGGCATTTTCTCCCAGACTAAATCAAGTTCACTATTACAGGCTGTCCTTATACCACATGACTTTGCTTCACTTCCTGCACATATACATTTATGTACATGATAACAGCATGTAATGAATGTCTTCCTCTGAGGACTCTGAGGACAGCAACCTTGAGTATCTATCACTATTTGTGATAATCAGAAAACTCACCACCCCCCTTTTATTCATTCCTTCTCTGATTTTGCCCCCATCTTCATCAGACCTGAGTCTTCCATCTTTTTCCTTTGATTCCTCTAGATACAGTGTTTGGCCTTGGGCTCTGTCTTAGCTCTTAGCTCTTAGCTCGTTTTTTTTTTTTGATAAAACAGAGCATTGAAAAAGCATATGTACTCATACTTTATTGGGGGTTATAATCCCAGAGCAAGAAGAATAAGGAAAAAAGGAATTGAGCCAGGAAGCAGAGAAAGCAAATACAAAGTGCTGTATTAACTTAGCTAGTCATAGACTCAGAAGAAAACATTGCCAATTTCTTAGTCACCAGGTTGTCATGGAAGAAGCTCTGTGGTATGATGGTGGCACAGAACACTGGAAGGGTGGAAGGAAGGTAGGGAAGAGAAATTCATTGGCTGTCTCCCTCCTGACTCCTGTTTCTTTCTTACTAGTTAGTGTTCACCTTACCAGGCACTGATTCCTCCATACTTCAAGGTTTTATTACTTGGCTTCTGTGGACAGCTGCTAAGGAAGTGGAACCAGACCCTTGTGCTTGAGCTGCTTTGGATCCCACAGCAGCAGGTGAGAAGGAGACCACTCTGAAGTCTGGTCTTTACCACCCCCAGGTAAGGTGAGACAGCATGCACCATGACTGCAGTAGCAAAGAGGCTTCCCGTGGAGCCACTGGCTGAGGACAGGGGTGGGAGGGATATAGGCAAGGCTGAGTGAATCTGAGTGGATTGATTATGTGGCTTTGAGTGGGCTTCATAAACCAGTCCAGTACAGCTTCCAGAGCATTAGAATTGAGGTTCTTTCAAACTAACTTAGCTTACCTAAACTGCCCCCTGCTTCCACCCCAATTGTTTTTTGCTCCTGTTCTCTACTTGTGAAACTCAACTGTAACCCATGCAACCCAACCAGCTCCAAGGCAGTCCAGTCCCAGAACCTTATCCCTGGCCTCACAGTTTGTTGCAGCACCGGGTGACCAAGGCGCCAAAATGTCTCTTATTTCTTCATTGTTTACAAGGTTCCCTTGGATCACTTCCCTCCCACCTAGATCTCCAAGAACACTGAGCAGCAGCTGCCTATCCATTAAAGAAAGAAAATTAGAAATTCTGGGCAGTGGGGAAATCTCTGTGGCTCATGGAGAGTTTGGCTCCTGTGTGATTGATACTGGAAGCTGTTGGAGTTGAAAATGGATGAGTCAGGGGCCAAGAAAACTAAAACTGACAATTGGCCCTTAACCCACCACATCTTCCAAACAAGAAAACATACCCTCCATGCCCCTGTCCTCCTAAGATAAAAACATCAAAAACCCTAGGAGAGGGTATGCAAAACCAGGCTGTGTATGTCTAATTTGACAAAGGGTTACTTAAAAATAAATTGCACAGATCAAGAGAGTTCCTTTGGGCTTTGGCCAACTCTTCCCTAATACAGTTTGCTGGCCCGAGTGAATAGGGCCAGAACCAAAGAAAATAGTCTACAATCAAAAAGTTTGTGTCTAGAAACTTTCCCTTGCACACTCTTGCTCTTTTGCTCTCTAACAGTTTTATTGAGACATAATTCACATATCATACAAGTCACATATTTACAGGGTGCCAGCCAATGGTTTTGAATATATTCAAGGAGTTCTGCAACCATTACAATACATATTATCATTTTCATCACCCCATCAAGAGATCCTATACCCCCATTAGCAGACAACTACTTTGTCTCTATGGATTTGCCTATTCTGGACGTTTCATATAAATGCAGTCATACAATACATGGTCTTTTGCAACTGGCTTCTCTCACTTAGTGTAATGTTTTCAAGGTTCATTCCTGTTGTAGCATGTAGTAATAGTTTGTTTCTTTTTATTGCTGAATAATACTCTCCTGTATGAATACTTATCCATTCATCCATTGATGGACATTGGGTGGTTTCCATGTTTTGGTTATTATGAATTATTCTGCCATGAACATTCATATACAAGTTTTTGTGTAAACATATGTTTTCATTTCTCTTGGGTGTACATCTAGTAGTGAAATTACTGAGTCTTTAAATGGTAACTTTATGTTTAATCTTTTGAGGAGTTCTTCAAAAGATTGCTTGCCAAAGTGACTGTACCACTTTACATTCTCACCAGCAATGTATGAGGGTTACAATTTTTCTATATCTTCATCAACACTTGTTATTGTTTTCTTTTTTATTATTATAGCCATCCTAGTGGGTGTGAAGTGGTTTCACACAGTGGTTTTAATTTGCATTTCCCTCATGAATAATAACATTGAGCATCTTTTCATATGCTTATTGGTCATTTGCATATCTTCTTTGAAGAACTGTTGAGACTGACTATATATGTATGTGTATATATATATATATATATATAGTCATATATATACACATATATATACACTCCCGAGTGACTGGGACTACAGGCGTGTGCCACCACTCCCGGCTAATTTTTGTAATTTTAACAGCAATGGGTTTTCACCATATTGTCCAGGCTGGTCTTGAACTCCTGACCTCGTGATCCACTCCCCTCGGCCTCTCAAAGTGCTGGGATTACAGGTGTAAGCCACTGCACCTGGTTTTTCATTCTCAAGATTGTTTTGGCTATTCTGGGTTCCTTGCATTTTCATATGGATTTTAGGACCAACTTGTCAATTTCTGCAAAGAAGTCAGCTGAGATCTTAATAGGGATTATGTTGAATCTGTGGGTCAATTTGGGGGGATACAGCCTCTTAATAGAACAGTCAGCCCTCCATATTCATGGTTTTTGCATCTGTGGATTCAACCAACTGCAGATCAAAAATATTTGGAAAAAAAAATGGATAGCTGCATCTGTAACTGAATATATACAGAGTTTTTTTCATTTTTCCCTAAACCATACAGTATAACAATTATTTACACAGCATTTACATTGTATTAGGTATTATAAGTAATCTAGAAATGACTTAAAGCACAGTGTATGAGGCAATGTGTATAGATTATATGCAAATACTATACCATTTTATATAAGGGACTTGAGCATCTGTGGATTTTCGTGTTCGAGGGGGATTCTGGAACCAATCCCCTGTGGATATCGAGGCACACCTGTATTGTCTTCCAGTCCATGAACGTGGGCTGTTTTTCCATTTATTTAGGCATTCTTTAATATCTTTCAACAATGTTTTGTTGTTAGAAGAGTTTTACACTTCTTTTGTTACATCTATTCCTAAGTATTTTAATTTTTTAATGCAGTTATAAGTGAGATTGATTTCTTATATTTCTTTTCTGAATGTTCACTACAACTGTATAGAAAGACAATTGGTTTTTTATATTGATCTTATATCCTGCAACCTTGCTGAACTCATTTTATTAGTTCTAATAGTTTTTTAGCAGATTTTTCTGGATTTTCTGTATTATAAGGTCATACCATTTGTGGAGTTTCATCTCTGTCTTTCTAATCTGAATTTCTTAAACGTTTAATTTTCCTGCCTAATTTATCTGACTGGAACCTCCAGTACAATGTTGAATAGAAATAGTGAGAGTGGACATTGTTGTCTTGTTCCTGATTTTCAGGGGAAAGCATTTTTTCACCATCAGGTATGATGTTAGCTATGTGGGGGGTTTTGTTTGTACCCTTTTATCAAGTTGCAAAAGGTCCTTTCTATTCTTTTTTTTTTTTTTTTTTTTTAGTATTTTTATCATAAAGTGGTATTGAATTGTTTCCAATTCTTTTTCTACATCTATTGAGATGATTTTGCAGGGTTGTCTTTTATTCTGTTAATATGGTATGTTACATTAGCTAATTTTCAAATGTTAAACCAATCTTGCATTCCTGGGATAAATTCTGCTTGGTCAAGGGGTATGTTATGGGTTGAATTGTGACCTCCAAAAATTCATATGTTGAAGTCCTAATCCCCAGTACCTCAGAATGTGACTGTATTTGCAAATAGGGTCATTGTGGATGTCATTAGTTACAATGAGATCATATGGGATTAAAGTGGGCCCTAGTCCAATATAACTGTTGTCCTTATAAAAAGAGGAAATTTGGATACAGACACATACACAGAGGGAATGTCATGTGAAGACTGGAGTTACGCTGCTACAAACCAAGAAACTACTAGAAGGTAGAAGAGAGGCCTAGAACAGATCCTTCCCTAGTGCCCTCAAAAGGAACCAACCAACCCTCCCAACACATTGATCTTGGACTTATAGCTTCCAGAACAGTAAGACGATAAGTTTTTGTTGTTTAAACCACCCAGTTTGTGGAACTTTGTTATGGCAGCCCTAGCAAACTTATATATAATGTATAATCCTTTGTATATATTACTGGATTTGATTTGCTAGTATTTTGCTGAGGGTTTTTATATCTGCATGCATAACAGATATTGGTCTGTACTTCTCTGATATAGTCTGGATATTTGTCCTTGCCCAAATCTCATGTTGAAATGTAATCCTCAATGTTGGAGACAGAGCATGGTGGGAGGTGTTTGGACCATGGGGACAGATCCCTCATGAATGGTTTGGGCCATCCTCTTGGTGATAAATGAGCTCTCACTCTGAGTTCACATGAGATCTGGTTATTTAAAAGTATGTGACACTTCACCTCCCCCCACTCTCTCACACTCTTGCTTTCATTCTCACCATGTGACATGTCTACTCCTCCTTCACCTTCCATCACGATTGTAAGCTTCCTGAGGCCCCCCACCACCCAGAAGCTGAGCAGATGTCAGCATCATGCTTCCTATAAAGCCTGCAGAATTAAACCTCTTTTCTTTATAAATGACCCAGTCTCAGGTATTTCTTTATAGCAGTGCAAGGACAGACTAACACACTCTCTTTATTTGTTAAGTCTTTTGAGTTATATTTTTAGTGTTTCTCTAGGCTTGCCATATACACATTAACCTAGCATAACCTACTTCAGATTTATACTAACAATCTCAGTGAGATAAAGAGATACGACTCCTATAACTCTATTCCCTCTCTTCCCTTCTTATACTGTTACTGTTATGTTATATATTATGTTGTTGTTACATATATATATGTTACAAACCCAACAATATGTTGGTATAATTATTTATATATCTTTATGTCTATTAAAGATGCTGAGAAAAGAAAGCAAGTACAGTTTTCCCTCAGTATCCATGGGAGTTTGGTTCCAGAATTCCCAAAGCTACGACAATTCACAGATGCTCAAGTCCTTGATATAAAATGGTGTCGTATTTGCATATATCCTATGCACCGCCTCCCATACACTTAAATCACTTCTAGATGTCTTACAATACCTAATACAATGCAAACACTATGTAAATAGTTGTTATACTGTATTGTTTAAGGGATAATGACAGGAAAAAAAGTCCATACATGTTCAGTACAGACTCAGCCATTCGCTTTTGGTTGGAAGAATATTTTTCATTGCAGTTGGGTGAATTCATGGATGTGGAAATCACAAATACGGGGATTAACTATATATATTTATATAGTATGTTATATTAACTTTGTTATCTACCATTTCTGATTCTCTTCATTTGTACCTTATTTTTTAAGCAAAGAGGATCCACTGAAGGTAGTTGGTGGGGGAAAGGATTTGATTTGGGGTGCATTTGAATACGTAATATTTGAGGACAATTTCTCTGGCAGACGTGTGGCGGGTGGTGGGAGGGATAGAAGTCAGGGAGATCAGTCAGGAGGTAGTTGCTGCCATTGGTACAAGTTAATGGGGGCCTGGACTTGGCTTGGTTTTGACTCTGTTGGCTTGTGTTTTGCCTTCTGGAATTGGTAATGTGTAAGTCAGTGTGAATAGACACTGACTTAGGATCAGGCATGGATAGGTATACTGATCAGGAGTTATTAGTGAACTGAAGTCAATCCAAGGATGAATCCAAGGGGGGAATAATGCATTGTCTGTTGATTTGAGGGGCTTAGAAGAAGAGGCTTTCCCATGGCAAGCCTCTATGGAAAACATGAAGTCTGGCAAACAAAGTCCATCTTGGGACATGGTGATGAATGTAAATTCGAGCAGTTATGTGTGTATAGCAACGGAGGAGGGGGAATGAGGAGAAGGAGAGATTCTCCCCCATATACATGTCCTTGCAGCTGTTAGGGATGAGGTTACAGACCATGGAAGAGAATGAACAATTCCCCTTCCCTTTCTCAGGGTAGATGACCTTTCAGAAATTAAACAAATCAATACTGTGTCCTCAGAGGAAGCATGTTTGACTGCCCTGATTCAATGGGCTCTGTTGTTTCAGGTGAACCCAGGTGATTCAGTTCCTCTCTGATATCCTCTCCAGGAGGTTTTGTCTGTGAATTTTTCTCTGGAATAGTTCTGTAAGATCTCAATTAGACATGCCAGTACACACAGTTAAAACAACAGCAGCAACAAAAAACAAAGAACATGAGTGGAGAGACAACATTGGTGCCATAGACAGTGTGCAGTGGTTATTCTAGTATAAGCAAGAGGCATCCAAGGCCTGAATAAAACAGTAGTGATGAAGGTTCACTTGCAGAATGCTCATAAAAGTAATTGAGGGTAGCAAAAAAAAAAAAAAAAAAAAGTCTGGAAGCTTTGAAATAATCCATCAATCGAAGAAGAAATCAAAGTGAAAATTAGAAAATAGAAAATACTTAGAATTTTTTTAAAAGGAAGAAAATACCACCTATCAAAATGAACAAAAACGCTACCTAGTACCGCTGATATTGTACCATCTCAGTGATCCACAAATCCACAAGCCCAGAATATCATTTAAAATGACCGTGCCCCTTGGCCACTGCTGAAGTGAATGCAAATCTCCTCTGAAGAAGAACTATTTTAGAAAAGTTCCAAGGAATGTGATAGTACAGTCAAGAATCTAAAAATGAACAAATCAACCAAAACAAGCAACAAGCCACTCAAAGGTAAGTGCCAGCAGAAAAGAAACATCTGAAAGAGACTTACAAGCCTTCACATATTGAATTATTAGAAAAGATTTATAAAATAAGTGTATTTAATCTGTTTAAATGAAAGAAGGGATTGAATACCCAAATCATTTATATGAAGAGAAAAATAATATTTTTTAAATGACCATAGAAGTCTAATAAAACAGGCTAAATTAATGCTTAGAAATAAAAAATATAATTGGGATTTTTGCCATGAAGAAAATCAAAATTTTTATAAAGTCAAATATACAATTTATTTTCTTTTCTTATCTAAATAGTTAATCTAAATTGTTAATCTATCTAAAATTTATTTTGGTGTAAGGGGTGAAAGAAAGAATTTTATATTTTCCAGATCGCTACCCTCTTATCCTAATACCATTTATTAAATACACAATTTTACTGATTTGAAATGCCCACTTTGTCAGAAACAAAATCCCAATACATAGTTACATCTGTTTCTGGGAAATCTATTCCTTTCCATAGATATTCCCATTAATCTGCTGGTACCAAACTACTTTAATTACTGTAATTTTTATAATGCTTTTCTGTACCAGGTAGGGCTGATTATCCCTTATTGCTTTTTTCTTGCTTTATTCCAAAAATAATGGTGTCAATGTTTTTATTCAGAAAGTTTAATTTATAGATTTATTTGGAGAGGAGGCCATCATTACCACCATCCCTATCTAAGACTATGATACCTCTTATTATATATTCAAGTCTTTTTTAATGGCCTTAAATAATGTTTTCGAATTTGCTTCAAGTGAATAATGCATGTTTCTTAGGTTTACTCCTAAGGATTCTATTATATTTCTTGTAACGTAAGTTAGATACTTACTTCGATTATATTTTCTAGATGATTATTGTTTATATAGAGGGAATTGTTGATTTTTGTGTTTTAATTTTGTTCTCAACCACCTTGCTAAATTTTCTTACTTTTGGAAATAGGGATTTTTTTTAGTTGATTTTTCTGGGCCTTCTGGCATAGTATCATCTCATCTGCAAATAATAATGTTTTCTTTGTTTTCCTTTCTGATCTTAATTTTTTTTTTCTTTCTCTTCTCTACTGACATTGGCTAGTATTGCCCATAGTTAACTAATAGTGACAATGATGTACACCCTTATTTTGTTTCTGATTTTAATGAGACTTACTGTATAGTTTCTGACCTTTGAAATAAAATAACATATTCTTCATGTTAAGGAACTACTCATCTATTAGTATTGCATTCATACACATTTTTTTGTAATTCAGCAGAGATATTAAATGTTGTTAGATGACTTTTCAGCATCTATAGAAATGTTTATGCAGTATTTCTCCTTTGATCTATGTGTAAGTTATAATAATAGAGACGGAGTCTCACTTCTTTGCCCAGGCTGGAGTACAGTGGTGCAATCTTGGTTCACTGCAACCTCTGTCTCCTAGGTTCTGGCAATTCTTCTGTCTCAGCTTCCCAAGTAGCTGGCATTACAGGCATGTGCCAGCATGCCCAGCTAATTTTTGTATTTTAGTAGAGACAGGGTTTCACCATGTTGGCCAGGCTGGTCTCGAACTCCTGACCTCAAGTGATCCACCAGCCACGGCCTCCCAAAGTACTGGGATTACAGGCATAAGCCACCGCGCCCAGCCCACCTTTGCATTTTTTTGTATGAGTCTTTCTTGATCATGATATATATTTGCTTAATAATAGACTACAGTCTACCAGCTAATATCCTTGTTTATAATGTTTAGGGATTAGACTGTCAATGTTGAGTTGGTAAGATTTTGGAAATTTTCCTTTCTATACTCTGCAAGCATTTAGATAATATTAAGGTTTTATGTTCCTTAAATATTTTATATAATTAACTTGTAAAAAATTTTTAGAAATTGATTTGTCTTTTCTGAGATCAGTTTTGATAATTTGTTTTTCTCGAGCTAATTATCTATTACATTTATTTGCATAAAGCTGAGCAATGTATTCTCTTAAAACACATTTAATTTCCTCAGTATCTATGCTTATTTCTTCATGCTCATTTTTATTATTTATTCGTGTCTTCCCTTTTTATTTATGTTGTTTGATTAACTTAGGTAAAAGTTTACCCTTCATTTCTCCTTAAGAACATTCTCTAGAAGGTGTTTGTTTGTCCTACAGTTCTTCTCTTTTCTAGTTCTTTAATCGTTGCTCTTATCTTTACTAATATTTCCCTTCTTTTGCTCTTAAGATTACTCTGCTATTCTTTTTATAACTTACTGTATTGGACATTTAATTATTTTCATTCTCCATTTGTCTTTAATTGACGGAGCAAATTGTTAGTAACTTTTTTCAAGAAAGAGCCTAGGAACTGTGTTCTTTGAATATTTGTATATTTGAAATCATCCACATGTTGCCTTAATGCTTGAACTATACGTTGGCTAGAAATAAAATCCTTGGGTCATACTTTCCATGAGGTGTTTGAAGATAGTGAATTTCTGCAGTGTAGACTGTTGCTTTAAGGAAGTCTGAAGCCAACCTGATTTATATCTCTTCCCTTGAAGCAATTTGATTTTTTATCTGAAAGATCATATCTTTGAAGTCCAGTAACTTTTATAGAGTATGTTCTATGTTGATTAATTTTTGTTACTTCTTCCTGGAAGATGTTATGCCTGTTTATAGATTCAAGTCTTTTATTTCGAAGAATTTTCTTGGATTACACTTTGAAAATTTTTTGTGTGCTTGAAGTTTTGTTGTCTTCTGAAGAATCCATAATTGAACATGAACTCTCCCTTAGCTGTTTCCCATGTGTATGACTTTTTCTATAATTCTTTAAAACTCTTTTTTCTTGTGCTCAGTTTTCTTAAGCCTGTGCTCCATTTCTTTAGCTTTTCAACAATATCTATTGTTTTTTCTGTGATTTCTATGTCTGTGATGTTATTACTTTTCTCTTCTACATTTTTCCTGGGCTTCATTTTACCTTCTTATGTTGTCTTATCATTACTTCTGTCACTTCTTTTATCTGCGCTTTGAACTCTTCCTTCATGGTGGCCACTTTTTCACCAAGTTCCTTGAATCCATATGAAGTTTTAGTATGTGGGATAATTTTCAACTGTCCCACAATAATTTTTTTTTCCTGGCAAATGCCAAATTTGTTTTATCTCTTTTGCCTTTTTTTCTGTAGTGAATTTGTCTCCTGGCTTCTTTTTAAAAAAGATTTATTGAAATATAATTCACATAAAATATATTTCACTTTCTTAAAGTGTACAGTTCAATTTTTTTAAGCATATTTACAGAGTCGTGAAACCACCCCTGGTTCCTTTTCCTGGGTATTCTTATTTTTGGACGCAAACTCCTTCTGTGTAGAAGGACTTTCACTGGGGAAAGAAAATGTGAGAGAGATATCAAAGGTGTTTGTTTGTTTGCTTGCTTGCTTGCTTGAGGCAGGTTTTCACTATGTTGTCCAAGCTGGAGTACGGCCACGATCACGGCTCACCACAGCCTCAACCTCCTAGGCTCAGATGATCCTCTCACCTCAGCTTCCCAAGCAGTTGGGACCACAGGTGCCTGTCACTGCACCCTGCTAATTTTTAAATTTTTTGTAGAGACAGGTTTTTGTCATGTTGCCCAGGCTGGCCTCAAACTCCTGGGCTGAAGCGATCCTCCTGCCCGAGCCTCCTAAAATGCTAGGATTACAGGCGTGAACCACCACACCCAGCGATATCAGAGGTTTTGAATAACGCCTGGACCACAAAGAAGTCTTCCTAACTTACAACAAGGCCTTATATATGTAAGGTTCAGTGGAGTGTGTTGTAGTTGTGGATTCAGACTTTACAAAATTTTACTTTACAAGACTTACTAGCTTCGAGGCCACCTATTAACCTTACTATCTCTACTCTCTCAAAATGTTCTCTTGCAGGAATATCATGTATATATTGTTTCAAAAGGGTGTCATAGAGAATTCTATAGCCAGGTTTTAAACCTCAGGCTTTTTCAAACAAGGAACTGTTGCTTTTGCTCCTCCAGATATATCACTAACTTGAAAAATGTGCTCGGTTGACTCTGCGTGGGATCTGCAGCCATAAGTGTGGCCTCTTGGCTTCCTTTCTCACCCCTGTCTAATCTTCACTGCACTTGGCAGCACTTCTTTATCAATATTAAAGTTCCAGTCGTCAGTGTTTCTTGATTTCCTCTTAGCCAGAGTTTTTTATTCCATTTTTATTTTTATTTTTATTTTTTTCTGATTGGTTTTTAGAAAGCAGATGGGGTCAGAGATTTATTTCTCCATCTTAAAATGAGAGAGGGATAGTTTTATTAATAGTCTAGTTCTTGGTTATTTTCAAATTTTACCTAATATATTTAAACCTCTATTTTTGCCAACTATAGAATATATATGTATATATAAAAATATATGTATATATATATATCACTTTGTAAAGTAAGAAAATAAGCATATTTATAGTTCCTTCTTCCTCCTTTCTCTAATTTTACTCTGCAACATCTGCTAGTATTTCATTTTTTTACAACATTGAGACTTAAGGCATTTATATTCTTCTCTGTAACCATAATTAGAAAAAAATAGCATTTGGTTACATTATTATGCACTGAACAGATACAGTGGACTGTGAAAATATGGTGAACTGTGAAGTCAAATAGTCTTATTGAAACCTCAGAGAAGGAAAGATAATCCTATGTCACTACCTCTTGAAGGAGAATGTTCCAGGCGTCACATTAAATTATCTTTCTTATACACAGAGAAAATTGTACTTTATTTTAGTTGCATCACATTTCTTGTACAGTGTCCACCTAGGCTTTTAATTACCTTTCTTTTTTATTTTCAATATATACATTATATACAACAATACATACATTCACCATAACAGTAAAATATTCATCTTCTTCACCATACCACCTTTTGATAAATCTCACTGTCTTCTGTAAGATAGCTTTTCTGTGGTCCAGTTGGAACTAGTTGCTTTCCAAGCCTACTGCTTATCTGTCATTCTGGGATTTCTTTTTGTCACACTCTTAGGTAAGTATCACTGTTTCTTGAATATTCAGTCTTTTTTCTTGTACTCCGTGTTCTATTTATGATACATTATTAAGATTTTTTCAAAAAGTATGCCCAGGATGTAAATGCTTTGATACGTGCATGTTTGAAAATAGTCCTCACATAATTGCTAATTTAGTTAAGCATAGAATTCTAGAATGAAAGTAGGAGTTTTTGAGAATTTTCAAATTATTGCTCTGTTGTCTTCTAGAAAATGATTTTACAGAAAAGAAATATGATGCCACCATGATTCTTGTTCCATTATAGCAACAGTATGTGCCTGAGGAATAATTGGTATACAATAAATTGCACATGTTGAAAGTGTGTCATTTGATTAGTTTTAACATTTGCATATACCAGTAAAACCAGCCTTTTTTAGTCTCTGCTTCACTCTGGATATCTTCTAATGACCTGTCATTTAGTTAATCATCTTTTCTTCATTGTCTATGCAGTTTTTAATTTTAGCAAAATTTTCATTTCAACAATTTGTGTTTTTCAGGTGGAAAATTTACATTTTATTCTTTTTATTGTTGATAATTATTCTCTAGTGAAATTCTCCATTTTGCCCAGTATTGTCTTGAACAAATTAATCACAGTCATTTTACAGCTATACCTGATAACTCTAATATCTGTATCATCTGTGAGTCTGTTCTCAAGTCTGTTTTATTCCTTGGTTTTGTTCAACTGGTCCTATCTTTTGGCATGTCTGGTAATTCCTTAATTGAATGCCAGATACTATATCTGAAAATCGTAAGTGTAATTTGAGTCTCTGGCCAATTTTCTAGAGAAGATTTACTACTATTTGGCAGGTAGGCAAAGTAGGAATAGATCACTTTAATCTAGTCTGGAATGAGCTCATTTAAAGCCGAGTTTCAGTCCTTTGTGCATGCTGTTCTATTTCCAACTTATACCTGTGCTGTTACTCTTCCAGCGTCTTAACAGGAAGCCTGGAAGGTACACCAGGGCCTCTCCTCATTGGTAGGAACTGATCTCTAATTTCTGCCACCCAGCCTGAGAGATTGCTGGAAGATCCACCTGGATTCCCAGGTTCTAAGCTGCTGCTCTTTGCTTTGTTTCTTCAACTCTTATACATAAGCTTTTAAGATCAGCAGATTCTCTGAAAGGAAAACTTATGCAAAATGTACTATCCTTCTATTTGGGATTCTTGACCTCAAGTCCTGTCAGTGATCTTGATTTTCACCTTAAGAAGCTAGAAAAAGAAGAGCAGTCCAGGTGCGGTGGCTCACGCCTGTAATCCTAGCACTTTGGGAGGCTGAGGCAGGTGGATCACTTGAGGTCAGGCGTTCGAGACCAACCTGGCCAACATGGTGAAACCCTGTCTCTACTGAAAGTACAAAAATTAGCCAGGTGTGGTGGCGCACACCTGTAGTCCCAGCTATTTGAGAGGCTGAAGCAGGAGAATCACTTGAACCTGGGAAGTGGAAGTTGCAGTGAGCTGAGATCACGCTATTGCACTCCAGACTGGGTGACAGAGCAAGACTCCATCTCAAAAAAAAAGAGCAAATGAAGCCAAAATAAGCAGAAGAAGGAAAATAATACATGAGCAAAAATCAATGAAATAGAAAGAAAAACAATGAAACCAAAAACTGATTCTTTCGGTGGGTAAGAGGTTATGGGGCTTGGGGAGGAGGTAAACTTCTACCCAGGCTGACCAGAAAAAAAAAAAAGAAAAAAAACACAAGTTTTCATTGTCAGGAATGAGAGAGTTAACGTAACCACAGAGCCTATTCATATTAAAAAGATAGATAAAGAGTAAAATAACAACTTTATAGCAGTCAGTTCAACACTTAGATAAAATGGAAAAATTCCATGAAAGCACAAACTACCAAAGCTTAATCAAAAAGAAATAGATAATTTGCATTGTACTGTATCTATTAAAGAGGTTGAATTTATAGTTTAAAATTTTCCTACGAAGAAAACTTCAGGTCCTGATGGCTTCGCTGGGAAATTTTACCAAACAGTTAAGAAAAAAATACTAATTCTACACAAACACTTTTAGAATATTGAAGCAGGGAATACTTCTCAACTCATTCTATGAAACCAGCATTACCTTGATACCAAAACCATAAAAGTATGTGGATATATATATAATGATTACTGACTGTATAAAAACACTTATCTTGAGGTGTTTAAAATATGTAAAAAAAAAAAAACTTCATGACAATAATAGCACAAAAAGCAGGAAAAGAGTAAAGGGAACTAAAATATTCTATAGTCCTTGCATTGGTAAAAATATAAATTTATATCTGATCCTAGCAAATAATTAAGATGCATGTTGTAATTTCTAGGGGAACCACAAAAAGGGTAGTAAAATAATTGTGTGTGTGTGTGTATAAATATATACACACCCAGGCTGAAGGGCACTGGTGCTATCACCACTCACTGCAGCCTCAACCTCCTGGGCTCAAGTGATCCTCCTACCTCAGCTTCCCGAGTGGCTGGGACTACAGGTGCATGCCACAACCAGCTAATATTTTTATTTTTATTTTTTGTAGAGACGGTGTCCCACTGTGTTACTCAGACTGTTTTTGAACTCCTGTGCTCAAGCGATCCTACCACCTTGGCCTCCCAAAGTGCTGGGATTACAGGCATGAGCCACTGCAGTCAGCCAATGATGTATAATTAACAAGATAATCAAAAGGGAAATGCAATGATAAAAAAAAACTTGATTAATTTTTCATTTAAAATGCAGAGAGAAGAGTGAAAGCACAGAACAGATGGGACAAATAAAAAATAAATAATAAGATTTAAATCCGAATACATCAGTAATTACTTTAAGTATAAATACTTTGATTAAAAGGCAGAGATAATACAGCCTGGATAAAAAACAAAAGCTGTGGAGCTCAAGCAGGAGAGCATACAAAAAGCAGCAGAGAGGATTCATTCTGCAAATGTCAGAAGTGCCTTAGCAAACGTCTTTTTCAGAGTTGAGGGAAACATACTAAAGTAAAAGACCTAATCCTTTGTGCATGATGGCAAGAAGAAAATGCATAGGCTGATGGGAGAAGTGTCCTGAGACAAAAATTGGTTTTGAAAAGCAAAAAGAGTTAGACTAAACGAGGAATCCCACATGGAAGCCCAGTAGTGTGTGCTCCTGGTAAATGCTTAGTGGCCAACTCTCCAAGTGTGGTTCTGACATGAGCGTTGATGAATAGATCCTTTTGTTTACATTAACAAGTAAGATGCAAGTGAAACAATAAAGACATATGTTGGAATTTCACTAGTTCAGTTGTCAATGGTGTGTCTGACTTTGCTGAATTGGATAATAGTTTTTGAATTTTGGAAAAATACTTTCCTATTCACAATGTAATGGATACAGACATGACACACTTTTAAGTTTCATCTACATTATTAACATTTTTTTCCATCACTTTCTTAGATCTAGACCAGGGATTAGCAAACTGTAACCCAATAGCCACTTTAAACTGTTTGGATAACTCTTTTAAATTATCCATTCAAACCTAAATATCACAGTGCTTTGATATGTACCAAAATGCACGAGCTTCTTAGTAGTCCAATATTGTACATCATTCCTTTTTCCTTTAACTCCTGTTTCCTTTCCACTTCTTCCATATAATTTTATGCCAGTACAATATCTTATATTTAAAAGATGTTCATTGATTACCTTATCATTTTTCTTTGCAACCAAAATCATATAATTTTTAGCAGTATACAATTAAGCAAATCTTCTAAATTTTGATAAATAATGATTAATGTATAAAATAAAAGTTTATTAGAAAATTACCACCGAATAGTATTGGATGAGGCATTTTTCAATTTACACATCCATAGGTACATAAGTAAATATGACTTATTTCGAGGATGTGACAGGCTTAGCATCAATTCTGTTCTTTTCGGTTTTGATAGATAGAGCTGATCACATAAATAAGTAGACGGAGGTCAAAGTAGTCTTATTTTTTTTAATTTCACTAAAGACTTGGAAATTCTTTTACGTTATGTGCCAAAATTATATCGTGATCATCAAAAATTATTTTCAGTGATCTAACTTGATTAGATCTTCCCTCAATTTTGTTGGAACCCAGGAATTAGAACCCACTTAACTTGCATAAGATTTTGTTTTCCAGTCTTTAGAGCCATTCAATTTCTCGATTTCTTAATTTTCCCAGAAAAAGTCTTTTCATGATTTATCAAATTGCTGTTAATTATTCTTGTTATTTTTAGAGAAACCTCGTTTTTGTAGCTTAAATTAAACATAGATTTTAAAGAAGAATGCATAAAATTGGAAATTCAGTTCACAGTTTCACTTTAAAAAATTAGAAATTGTCCACGTTTTGTGAACAAAGTATAATCATGCTGAATTCGGCTTTTCTAGGACAACTTAAAATGTCTTAAAAAGGCAAGACAGATGAACAGAGTTCTTGACAGTTGTTATATAGAGATAAGTTAGTCATTTACTTAATGGTTGAAAAGGAGCATGTTTATAGTGATGTGTTTGATATGACTAGAGAAACACAATCAACATCTGAAGGGGAGGAATTATCTCTAATTAAATAAAGTTGCACTGGTAAAGTTCAGGATATCATGTTCTGTAATATGTTTGGGGAACATTTTATCCTACATGGGTAGAGGTAGATGTTCTACTTTTAAGAATGCAATTTAAACTGCTTTATGGAAAGTAACAGCAAAAGGAAAGTATTGGGCCATTAGTTAAGTGGAGGACTTATGAAAACTTTATTAATAAATGTTGCTGTGTGTATTATTTACAGTGGTATCTAGAACATATCCCTGATATAATATAAATCTAATAACTGCATGGCAAAACAGAGTAATTGAAGAGCAAATAGTTAACTAGTAGCAGTGAGAAGGAAATGTATGCTCAAATAAAAAATCAACAGGACTTTATAGCATAATCTATTGGCAAAAGTTAATGAAAATGTTTCTCATGCCAGTCTGAATAAATGTTCAAGGAAATACAAACCCCTAACTTAGATATCTGTTCCATTTCCAGATGCGACACTAACCTGCTAGAGCATTGGAAATGGGTGTGGAACTGTTCACTTCCTCCTTCTCAAAGTCATGTAGATATACCCCTGAAGGGATCAGGGCATGGGTGAATGAGAGGATTCTCTAAGCTCTATCACCAAGAATGGTGGACATTCAGAAAGAACAAGTTGTGGTAGAGATATCATTTAAAAATAAATATTAATACTCAAAATTTTAGATTAATGGATATGTAGATAAGATACATAAGAGCCAGGGCTTGTCATCAGTTTGACCCTGCGGGCCCTCACAAGTCTCACCCTAAAGAGCAGTGCACTTTTTGACAATAGTTAAGGATTGGAAGAGGTGAGATTAATAGACAAAATTTGTCATCTCTTTTGTGTCCCCATGTTACAATGAATTCAGAACATGCCAACACAGGCAAAATTCTCAGTTTCTAATGTCTTCCTATTATAAATATATATGAGAGAAGGAAAGAGATGAAGCCCTACTGAGAGTTTATGGTGCCTTGAGTAAAAGAGGCTTCACCAACACCAGTGATGGTGAGTGATTTGGGAAGAGGAGATGGGAAAAAAAAAAAACTCATAAAACATCTCGACTTAAGGTATATTTCCTGGCAGACTGATTTTTGGAAAGAATACATTAAGAAATTGAGAACATGGAAATTGATGCTCTTAAAACTATGCTTACATACCTTTAAGAAAGTCTTTGCCCAGATTATTAGCTTACAGAATGGAAATGAGATTTAAGATTATTAGCATACAGAATGGAAATGAGAAAAATAATGAAATGAGAAAAATAATGAAATGAAATGAAAGCAAATGAATGAGTAGAAAGGCTTAGAAATGATAGTTATGGAAGACAAGCCAAGGGGTTCAATGTAGGGTCTTCAAAGAAGGTGGCAGAAATAATGGACTGGACAAATATTTAAAGATAAAAAAAAACTTTCCTGAAATAAAAGAGAGGTATGAATCTTCATATGGAAAGGACACAGCCAGAAAAAAAAAAAAAAAAAAAAAAAGAACCAATATGGTCAGCTTAGAGATATGTCCTCAAAAAATTACTGAACTTCAAAGAATCCTTTGAGAAGAGAGGCAAAAGAAAGAAAGAAGAAGGAAAAAGAAAGGAAGAGAGAGACAGAGAAAGAAGGAAAGAAAGAAACTAATTTCTTATAGGAGGTAATATAGGGCTTTAACAGACAGGCCTCAGAGTGACTAAAAGACAATAGAACATACTTTCTTGAACTATCATTCTAATACTGTACTAAAGTAACAAATAAACCATTTTGAATATATGAGAACATAGTGGAGGGAATATTATTTCATTGAGCTTTTTTGATGAATAAGAACATGCATTTTAATTACCTAGGAGAAGACTGGAAAACTACAGGAAAATAATCTGGTGGTGAGCGTTGAGTCTATTTAACTGCAGAACTAAAAGTAAAACAAATGTAGGGATTTTTGGTAACAGAAGAGAATGTAAATATAAGCGTAGATAAACCAAGATATTGTGAAAATGCATTAAAGTAATAAAAGTTGGGAGGAGAAGGGATAAAGACACAGATGTTACAAGTAAAATAAAATATTTAAAATCTGGGAGGTCATAAGATAATAAAGTGTGAATATCTTTTTTACAATGATTAAAAACTTTTTTATGGAAGTAAAACATGTATAGAAAAATACAGAAATTCTAAGTATACATATTGTTACATTTTCACAAAGTGAACATACGAATATACCCATATATAAAGGACCCAGATGGAGAACTAGAACATTACCAGAACACAGGAGCCTCCCTCTCACCTCTTTACAGTCATTATACCTCCCTCAAGGGCATCCATTGTACTTATTTCTAACTGAAGTATTAGTTTTATCTGTTTTTATATGCTATATAATTAGATTAATATACTGTGATGTGTCTAGTTTCTTTTGTTGCCTATAAAAATAGCTCTTTCGTTATTATGTGTGTAGAGTACTCAATTATATGAGTATAGCACAATTTATTTATACACTTGACTGTGGATGGGCATTTGGGTTGGTTTTAGTAGGAGGTTATTATAAGTAATTCTGCTGTGGACATTCTTGTATTTGTTTTCTTGGTGAATGAACATACGCATGCTTTTCTGTTGGGAATAATTATTTGAGGGGTAAAAGAAAAGTGTTAATTAAATTTTTTTTTAAATAGTATCCGTATCATATAAAATGTAAACTCTGACTATTGATTTAACCAAAAATTATAACTATAAAAAGAAGATAAAGGAAGGGGATAGGTTGAAGAGAGCTTTATCTACTGAAATAAGAAATTAATAGGTAATGTCTAATATTAATAAATCAAGAAAGAATATTATAAAACTAGTTTTAATATTTAATATTTATAACATACAAAGCCAAATTTAGCTATTTCCCCATAGAAAAACCAAATTACTTTAAAATAATTTATGTAAGGGAAGTTTTACATACCTGCAAATTTTCTGACTTTAAGAAAGGAAGTATTAAGATATTGTTTAAAAATACAGAGTTAAGGCCAGGCACAGTGGCTCAAGCCTGTAATCCCAGCACTTTGCTGGGCCGAGACGGGCGGATCACGATGTCAGGAGATTGAGACCATCCTGGCTAACACGGTGAAACTCCGTCTCTACTAAAAAATACAAAAAACTAGTCGGGTGTGGTGGCGGGCGCCTGTAGTCCCAGCTACTCGGGAGGCTGAGGCAGGAGAATGGCGTAAACCCGGGAGGCGGAGCTTGCAGTGAGCTGAGATCTGGCCACTGCACTCCAGCCTGGGTGACAGAGCAAGACTCTGTCTCAAAAAAAAAAAAAAAAAAAAAAACAGAGTTAAAAAAAAAAGAATGATACAAATTAAAATATGGAGATCAATGTCAAAAGAAATTGCCAAAATAATGGAAAGTAATGATCTCAAGTGGGAGCACTGGTTTTGATTATCAGTCTTGTAGTATAGGCTGAGTATCCTTTATCCAAAATGCTTGGGACCAAAAGTGTTTTTTATTTCTGATTTTTCTTTTGTTTTGGAATATTTGCATGTACATAATGAGATATCTTGGCAATGAGACTCAAGTCCAAAGATAAAATTCATTTATGTTTCATATATTCCTTATACACATAGCCTGAAGATAATTTTATACAATATTTGTAATAAATTTGTGCAATTTTTAACAAGGTTTGTGTATGTTGGACCATCAAAAAGCACAAGTGTCACTCTCTCAGTCACCCATGTGGACACTCTGTGGTTGTTTGGCATCACCATCATTCATGACTCAGAATTTATATGCTACCAACAAGGGATCACTCTTATACTTCTTCACACATAAGTACTTAACAGTAAAAAATATGACATACAATTAATACAGTGAGAAAACAGTGTGTTCAGGGTAACCAGGCAGCACAATGGCATCACCAGAAGACCTAGGACGCTGAATAAATTGTGCGTTGTGCACTTGTGTTTTGACTGCAATTCGTCCCATGAGATCAGGTGTGGAATTTTCCACTTGTGGTGTCATGCCAACATTCAAAAAATTTCGATTTTAGATCATTTCAAATATTGGGTTTTCAGTCTAGAGATGCTTAATCTGTACTATTCAACTTTTCTATAAGCCCCCTGTGCTATTTGATTTGTTACCAGTACATACATGATTTTAGTAAAAATTAAGGGTTTTGTTTATTTTGCTTTTGCAGAACAGCCAGCATTAACTTAACTCTACATAGAAATGATTATGAGTCATATAAACATATCTCATCAAACCCAAACTAAATGTACCCCAGCTCAATTTTCTTTTAGTTAGATCCTAAAAATGTCCTTACCACTCAGAGGCCACCCAACAGGAAGGGAGTGAGTCAGAAGGAAAAGTCAGTATGAAAAGAGATAGTTGTTTTTACTACTGCTCAATAGCTTACATCTGAAAATTTTACAAACATACACGACCATATAGACAACACTAGGACCCCTCCCAGGGTCTTGGAAATTGCAGTGCAAGTTGCTCCTGAAGCTCAAGCGTCAAGATAAGTCCACTCCTGCGAGCAAAGGAAAGAAAGTAGAATAAAAGACCTAGATTCAAGCTCAGCTCTGCTATTTAGGAATTATGGGATGTCAAGTACTCTCTGTGCCTCAGTTTCCCAATTTGCAAAATGGTGATACAATCTCACCGTGTTGTGCTGTGCTACTAATAAGATAATCATGACATCATCTTAATGAAATATCAGCTGGTATCAAAGTGAACAACAGTTGTCCCAAATCTCATAGATAGCCTGGAATCCTCATATCTGTGGTACAGTATGAATTCAGAAACTGCTGGTTTGCACTGGGATATGTTCATAAGTAGCTCTGATCCAAATTATTTTAGATAGAAAAATATGAAATTCCAAATTCTAGCATTTTCCCATATATATATAGGAATATATATATATATTTCTTTTTACTAACATCTTGAGCCAGCCAATGTACTAGAAGATTGTGTTTTGAAATCACACCTGTCTGTGATGTTCTAGATGTCTCCCAAAAATTACAATGAAAGGAACAAGTTCTGACCAGGATCTTTTTCTTCCACCTGCTTGTTATTTCCAGGAGTAAGAAGGCAGGACTGATCTATCCATTGTTGGTCTCTTGGAACGAGATGTTAATTAGCAATGTTATATAAAATTCAGATGTAAGAAAAATGATAAAAATCAAAGACCTAACACCTTCCATTTGGAATTCTTGCAGCCCTTTTACCAGATCCATACCATTTTGCTTACCACTTTATAATAAACCATTTTGTTTTGTTGTTTGCTTTGTGCTTATGGCTCTGTAATTTCAGGGTATGGATTGTATCTTTTTCACTAATCCATGTCAATGAGTATTTATTGAGTTCCTACCGTATATTGACTGTGCTAGATGAGGGAGCAAGAAAGATGATTAAAACATTTTCCTATCCCGAAGGAGCTTAAAATCTAGCTGTGGAGCATTGTTGCACTAAGAATTGACTCTACAGAGATACTCACCAAACTTCTCCAAGTTACGTTTCAAGGATATTCATTGCACTATTGTTTGTAATAGGAAAATAAGAGGGGTGAGGGGACAACTTAAATGTCCATCAATACAGGACGGGTTACATTATAGTTCACCATACTCCATCAGCCTTTCTTAACCCACGTCCTCATCCAAACCCCAGAAAACAGAAACTGTTTTGAGTGACTTTTCTTAATTTTCCCAAGGGTTGTACATGACTAGTGCCATTCTGAATGCATAGGAGAAAACGTAATTCCAGATCTTCATTGCTGATTTAAAGTGCTTGGGCTTAATTCCTTCCTAGGACCAAAGTTAATATGGAAATATTTCCAAGTTATACTGTAAAGTGAGAAAAGATATAAAGTGAGAAAAGCAGGATGGACCACAACATATATAATTAATGTCTTCTGTGTAAATAAAGAAGCTACTAATATAGTCACTTACATGTGCAGAGGGTTAGGTGAACAAAGACTGTATACTGGGCTCAAAACCTTGAGCCCGGAGATGAGAGACAGGAGTGGCCTCAGTTCCTGGGAGTCGAGTTTATGCAGGTACAAGCCAGGGAGGCAGGTCTTCTGTCCTTGGCACCAGCCAGCCCTAGCCTTTCTTTCTTGCCTCAGGCCCTTTTCCATCTCTTAGATGGGGCCCCACTAATTTGTTAGTTTGGGGATGAATTTCATGCTGTGTTCCACCAGCATGAAATCAGGAGGAAAATAAATCCAAGGGAATTTCCATTTGGTCCTGACTCCTACTCCACATGGCCCCTGCCCCATCAGCCTTACCCTGGGGTTGGGTTTCAGGTGGTTCCTGTGCATTTACAAATAAAACCAGGCTGCTCTGTGCACGCTTGTGAGGTGATGCCTGGAGCCTCACACGGCTGGGCCAGAGATTGATACGGTGTGTGCACGCCTGGGCCAATCCAACTCTTTTGATCTATTTCTGAAAGCTTTTTGCCTCCTGCTTCAAGTGATTGATTAAGTTAGGATATCTTTTAGGAATTCTCTCCACTCATGCCTCCTCACCAGCTCACAATGAGCCCTGCCAAATTTTACTCTCCTTTTATGCTACAGATTGTTCTGTTCCAAGTGGGTAAATGAAAACTGTGTTCCTAAGATGCAGCCAGTTACCTTGGAATTCCTGTTTTGCATTCCGTATGGTTCAGGCACCCTCTTATCACGTCATCAGTCATGTTTCTAGCCGGGTTCTGGCCTTATGGTTAGGGAGCAGCTTTGCTTCAGAGCTTTCCTTCCCCAGCAGGCTTTTGGATTGGATTCCCCAATCCCACTTTGGTGTGAGAATCATGGGGAACCAGGGGTGACACCATTTATTTTAAAACGAGCCAGCACACATGTTTGCAGACTTTTTAAAGCCATAGACTGTAAGTGGACACTTCCGGTGTTCCTCAGGCCCCAGCTGGAGAAGTGGCCCTTGGTTCCATGGGTCCTCGTGGAATGGGGATCCAAGGTAATTAAAAAGCACCAGCTTTGCGGCACTCAGACCTGTTGCCACTCCTGCCTCCAAGCACAGTGTTTTCTTGTAAAAACTGGGATTCAAGTTTTCATCTCTCATGAGTGGTGAGGAGGATGGATATGAACAACTGGAAGTATAGGCACCTTCCCATCTCTATTTCGAAGTCCTCCTTCTACCTCCCAAACCTTACATTGTCTTCTCCAAAGTGGCTGTCCTGCAAGGCAAGTGAGCCTGGCCCTCAGGGAAGGACATTACCAGAGCTCTTTCCTCCTCCTCCTCCCCTGTGCCCTCTCACAGCACCTGGCTCACTGTATACAAAGCATTTCTTTCGGTTTCCCTGAATATTTGGTGAAATGATCCAGTGTGATCTCAGCTCTGCTGCAAGGAATTGGAGCTAGGCTGCAAGTGTTAATAGTTCAGAGGTCTTGGGGCAGGGGCGGGGGAAGTTTGGGACAAGAATGATGCGGAGGAGGAAAAGCCCAGCCACACTTGCTCAACCTTGCAAAACCTGAGCTTTGTTTTATGAAGGGAGCTAGTCATTCTCTTTATCATCTGCACTGTCCTATCAGCATCTCTAGTGTTTTCCTTTCTTTCGGGGACCATTTTTTCCCCCATGAAGAAAGGCCTTCCTACAGATCTAGTGCTTTTAGTTTTACAAATTACTCCATGAGAGTCACCATGTACATGATCATGAGTATAGTAATATGACATTAAGTTTAGAGGTTATTTATCCATTCACTGATTTACTCAGCAAATACTCCTTGAGTGCCTTTTATGTACCAAACATGATTCAGGCCCTAAGGATATAACAAACAACAAAAAAGACAAAATTTCTACCCTCATGGGTCTGATATGGGGAATATGTCAACAACAGCAGCAAAATAGATAGTTTCAGTTAGTGATGATGAAGAAAAGTGAACAAGGAAAGGAGGTGAAGAGTGATGAGGATGTGGGGAAGGGAGAGTAGATGGACTAGAGCCTCTTCAGAAGGTATTTGGGTGGACACGAGAGTGAAATGAGTTTGGAACTATACAAAGAACCAGGAGAAGAACACTGAGGAGGTAGAAAGGTCCAGAGGCAAGAAACGGGGTTTCTTGGAAGGAAGAGGGTTTCTTGAAAGGAAGAGCAAGAAGGTCAATGTGACCAGAGCTCAGGGTACAAGGAAGGCATGGCAGGAAATGAGGCGACACTGGGCGGCACGTGGTAGATCACAGGAGGGGTTTGGGATCTTATTCTAGGCATACAGTAAAGCCACGAGAGAATTTTGAGTAGTGGACTGACATGGTTTGATTTGTGGTTTTCAAACATCACTATGACTGCTGTGTGGAGAACAGACCAGTAGGGAGAAAGAAGGAAGCAAGAAGACCCACGAAACGGCAGCAGCAGCCTGGGCAGGTGGGGTTGGCTGACTTCACACACTGCCGTAGTGGTCGAGGTGATGAGAAGCCATCAAGTTCAGCATATCTTTTGAAGATGGAGCCAACAGAACTTGCTGAAGGATTGCATATGGGGTGTGAGAGAAAAGTGAGAACTCAAAAATGACTCTTAGGATTTTGGCCGGAGTGGCTAAACAGCAATGCTATTTCCTGAGAAAGGGAAAGGTGGAGAGGGAGCTGGTTTGGGATACGAATCAAGAGATGTGTTTTGGACGTGTTAACCTTGGGATACTTATCAGACATCCAAGTATCTGGAGCTCAGGAAGAGTCTGGGTCTGGAGCTGTAAATATAGGCATCATCATTGTTCAGATGAGGGCCATGGGACCGGACAGAGTTACTCAGGGAGATGGAGAAGAGGACAGGTCCAAGGACAGCCGTAGGGCTCTCCAACACTTACAAACTTGGAAGAGAAGGCCTCCCCTGGGCTCATCCCTCCTGGTCTTGTGGTTTTGTGGGACTCTCCACCTGGTTTCCTGGCCTCTATCCAGGAGCAAGTCTTATATCTTGGTGGCTTAAGGCTCCTGTCCACGGGGACTTTGGAGATCTCACAGATCTAGTCCTTGGCCCAGGTCCTGGTGACTTTCTTATGCTCTAGTCAGAAGCCCTGGGTCCTCTTTATAAGCAGGGTGCCCACATCTGGACCTAGAATCAACAAACTGATGGCTCCAGTGCTATCTTTCCATGTTATACCTGAACCACAGAGTTGATTATTTTGTGAGAGGAGACATGCCTATTTTGTGACACTTTGATTTTCCCCAATGCCATGTGTTTGGTAATATGGGGCAGGCCACCTAGGAGGCAAGGGACATTGCTGTCCTGACTGGGGAACCAACATTTTGATTTTCAAGATCGTTTTCTCTATGGTTTAAACTCACTCTTGGATCTCTCCAAACACTGGTTGTCGCTGAGTCATTCACTCTGTATTTATTGACAGATACTATGAACCTTGCAAAATATAGTATAAGATATGATTCCTGCCCTCCAGGAGCTTAGAATCAAGCCAGGCAAATGAAACTTGCTAGCATAAAATGAGGAATAGCATAACTTTATATATTCTTGTTTGGATCTGCCCTGGCACAATGCTTAGCATATAGGGAATTTTCAACAAATGTGAAAGGAATAAGCTCATAGAGGTTCATCATTGTCCAGTGACCTTTACCAACCATGAATGCTGCAAGATACAGGGAGGAGGAGATCAGTAAGGGCTAGTGTGGTTGGAGAAAGTAGAGGGAGATGCAGTTGGAAGCCATGAGGTCAGGGGTAGCTTTAAAGAAGGGCAGGCTTGGGCCCCAGAGGAAGAAGAGAAGCATTGCAAGTGAGGAAACAACATGAACAAGTAGAAGATTTAGCACCCCTCGGGTTGATGGGATCAGCCTGTGAAAAATATGAGGCCATCTGGCAGGGATAGCAGGTACATACTACAGAGGTCCCAAAAGCCAACTTGGTACCTGGAGAGAAGGGCTTTGCCTGCCGAGGCTTTGGCCTTCTGGAGGTTTGAACTTGTAAGGAAAAGAAATTGTGATTTCCTTTAAGCCAGAGTGAGAAGTGGCCCAATGTCTGACAGGCCTTAGAGGGGCAGCATATTTGAAAAGAGAAACAGAGGCAGGGAAGACTCCTCCATCCTGCTGTCACAAGCCCAGCACCTGGGAAGGTGACTGTTGTGAGTACAAGTCCCATGGACCTGTGACCTAAACTGGTGGCTGCCCACTCACCCAAAGCAAAGGAAGCAACCAAGGTGGCTACTTGATACCACTCTTATGACCAGTCATGAAAAGAATTAGTAATAACAAAATATCACCTTACTTTGACAGAATGCTCTAGACTAGAGCTGAAAATGTGTTTCCACCTGCCTTCTATCTCTTAAGCTTCACAACAACTCTGTGACGTAAGTATCCATGTTCTCTCTCAACAGGAGAGGTACCATTTCGGACTGGCCCCAGTCGTGCTAATTGGCAAGGCCACAGTAAGTGTGTACCCCAGGGCGCTGAGCTGTCCACCTGGGGTGATTTTTTTTTTTTTTCTTTTTTTGAGACAGACTCTCACTCTGTCGCCCAGGCTGAAGTGCAGTGGCACAATCTTGGCTCACTGCAACTTTCACCTCCTGGGTTTGAGTGATTCTCCTGCCTCAGCCTCCCGAGTAGCTGGGACTACAGGCACCTGCCACCACGCCGGGCTAATTTTTTGTATTTTTAGTGGAGACGAGGTTTCACCGTGTTAACCAGGATGCTCTTGATCTCCTGACCTCGTGATCTGCCCACCTTGGCCTCCCAAAGTGCTGGGATTACAGGTGTGAATCACGGTGCCCGGCCCAGCAGGGGTGATTTTAGTGCTCCAAGCACCAGCACCTGCTCTTGTTAGTCACACAGGAGGAAGACACACTGGAGGAAGGTGTGACCAACTTCAAAGCTGAAAACCAAATGGAAAGTAGAGGGAAGGGATGGATGATTCCTAAGGTTTCTGTGGTGAACATGGATGTGAGCCGTTCGGTGTACCAGGGGCTGGATTTCTTGTCATGCAGGCCTGGATCGCAGCTAGCTCTGTCCTTTAGACCTCTGCCCCTGTGACGAGGAAAGGAAATTGCCTTTCAATGACTAATGTGAAAGGAAAATAGAATCTCAGGATCCCAAATTCACTATGTCAAAGGGAAAGTTAAGCTTGGGAACTGAGTCATGCAAAAAGCTACCTCCCTTCTGTTCCCAAACAGTTGTAGTTTTACATGTTTAGTGTATCTCATGTAGAATGTAGATCTACTGAGCAAGATAGGAATGCATAATTGACTTCCCCACTACTCCGTTCTTCTCACATGTAAAATGTAGCTTCACTGAGTGCCGACCAGAGCCTTACAAGAATGTGACCACTTGCCTCATTGCCTGCCCTCTCCCCTTTTTTTTCCCTTCCCTCCTTCTCTTTCTTCTTCCTCTCTCCTCTTTAAATACTGAAGTCCTCAAAACCCTCTTTGGAAAAAGCACAAGACACAGATCCTATTGGGACCCGTGTGTCTCTCTCCTGGGTGCGTCCTCAACCTTGGCCAAATAAGCCTCTAAATCAATTGACATCTGCCTCAGTCACTTTTTGGCTGACACAAATAAACTCATGTTTAGGGACCTTGGCTCCAGATCATTTTATTTCCTACCTCACAAGGACAAAATCCCAATTTAAAACAAATGCTCAGTTTACCAAACAGAAAAGGAAAACAGTAGAAGATAAGAAAACAAAACAAAACAAAACAAAAGTATGCTCTGGGCCATCTTTGTTCTATTATCATATTTTAGGTCTTCTAAATGAAGCATCTTTACATGCAAATCCATTTTTGTGTATTTTGACTGATTGCTGGCAAGGTAGAGAGACATAAATATTTCTGGAAATGGGCATGGCATAAACATGTCATTAGCAGGGCTGCAACTTTGTGTGTGTGTGTGTGCGCGCATGCACATGTGCATGTGGTTTGAAAAGATGTTTATGGTGAGTTCAGTCAACAGACCCTCCCTCTTCTCTGTGATCAAGTCTTTAAGGACCTGGGAGCATCAGGCCTGGAGAGGATAGATGGGAAATGTTCTTGGAGCTTAAGGAACATTCCAGATCTTAGGCATTGATTAAGTTAGAAATCCACCATCTGTGCACTTGCTCATAGCCCTTCTGATCATATTTCTTAATTTTTAAATGTCTGAAGCATGTTTAGGTGTCCCCCATGACGCCGATGTTGCTTTAAAAATTCCAGCTGTTGCAGAGCGCTTCTCAAGGATGTTACTAGGCAACTTAGTGACTCCAGGGGGGAAGGTGTTTCTGACCTCCAATTCCAGCAGAACCCAGGCCTGTAAAATACACGTAAACAGGCAATTGTGACTTTTTCTTTTCCTTTTTAAAAATCAGACTTAGTCACTTGAGGTCCTGCTCCAAGGCAGGAGGATTGAGTGTAAAGATGTTAGCAGCCAAGTTGAGATGGGAGTGTTTTCACGTCTGGGATATATTGCTTTGTCTAACAAGGTGCCCCAGCAGGCTTCCAATTGTGGTCTCCCCAGACCTTCCCAGCTGCACAGGCTGATTGACAGACTGTGGGCAGATGCAGTGCCAGACTCCAATAAAGAGAAAGCCTTGGGAAAATATAAGGCAATTATTGATGGGCAGCAATCCACTAATCAGACAATTTCAAAATTAATCCCATATTCCCTCACTGTATTAGCTTTCTTTCTTGTTTGTATTTATATAGCAAATTCATGACTTCAGTGAAAATTCTTCCCTCCAGCCCAATTATATCTCTCTGAGGACATTAAATTAAAAAACAAGAGATATTGAAAGTGGCTTGCAATTAGTTTCTTTAGTTAAAGGTGCTGTGTGCACTTAGCAACTGTGGTGCTCATAACAGGATGCATAATAATAAAAGTAAACACTCGCATTTTTTCCTAGTCTTGACAGGGTGAGGGGTTGGTAAGAATAATATGCCTGGCATTACTCTGGACCAGTGATAATGGGTTAAATAATTGTGATTTGATTTGGGAACTGATTAGATTTACATAAAATCCTACTCAAATGTCTTTACAGGCTCCAAACACCTCAGGATGCTCTGCCCTCCTTCTTGCTGTGGTCCATCCTCCCGCTTTCCCTTGCCTCATTTAGAATGTGGGTTTCTTACAATAAAGTCATTCAGAGAAAATCCGACCAGTTTCTATCACAGGTTTCCCATGCAGGATAACTTTCCAAGCAGTGATATGAAGCTTTTAAATAGACATAAAGAAATTTCAAATATTTTGCCAGTTACTTAGCATGGAAGTGAATCTCTTTATTACCATTTCCATCCTCATTTTATCTCCCTTCTCTGCCCCCTGGTTTTTGTAAGGTGTTGTTTCTTTTTGTTTCTGTTTTGTTTTTTTGACCTGAAACAGCTGGAATTCTCTCTTTTTGTTCACTGCAACAATTGCTTCTGCAGAATGCTTTTCGATTGCATAACTTTGCCACTTAAACTGAGGAAAGTCAAGCATCGCTACAATTTGGAGGAATTATAAATGGCCAGAAGCTCATTTTGGCCTGAAGACTGTGGCTGTTGAGTCCTGCCTGGTCTTCCAGCCTTGGCAGTCTCTCCCCCTATGCCCCCTACAGGTTCGGTATGTTGCCTTCTGCCCTGTATAGAAGTATATACCAAGAAAAAAAGGCCAAGGCCATTATCTTTGCATCCATTGAATCTGACCAGTTCTGAAGGAGGTCAGCTTCTATTTAAATGAAGTACCAGGGAGTCAAATGAAGAAGAGAGCATTTGGGATTTTAGGACCTTTCCCCAACATCTCATAGTTTAAAATTCTGGTATACACTTCTATACGGATGAGTCCTATCCTCCGGCAGGAGGAATTGATGCAACTCTGGTCCCGCATCAGGACTCAATAACTTCAAGTACCATTTGATTCTCTTCCCATTCTGACCCTGGCCCCGGTTCTACAGACAAACCTTGTTGCTGGTTTGGAAATAGTCAACGATTCAAGCCATTACTCTTCCCTCCTGTGCCTGGGATGATATTTGTAATCAATCATTAAAGTCTTTTCTGGAATCAGTCTTAGAATCTTGTCTTCGATTCCTAGAGTCTTAGGTGAATCAAGTGTTGGGGGCATCCAACCAGTTGAGTTAAGAAGAAAAGGCCAGACTTAAAGAAGCTGAGAAGAGTGAGGAGGGCTTTCCATTCCAGATGTTGAGATGAGTGGGAGAAAAGAAGGCAGAGGAGAGCCAAGGAATAGAGTGGAGAATATACAAAGTGTGTGGTGGAAACCATGAGGACCCCAGTCTTCCTGGAGCAAAAAGGGCAGAGATGAGGTTGCAAGAGCAGGTACCAGAATCTTGTTCAGCCTCGGGCCCCGGGACTCACTGCCAACTAATCAGAACTGTTATGCAACCTGGCCAAGAAAAGTCCCGCATCCAGACCCAGATCTAGGGCTCAATTTTCTGTGCCTGCATCCTTGTTACTGTTGGCCTTCGCAGAATACCAGTTTCCTTAAGATGATGGCCCTGGGTCTGAGGCATGGTCACTTGCTGTAAAGCTTTCCTGGTGCCACTGTCTGCTTGATTCTTGGGGTATTGCCTGTTCCTGGATGTCCGATATTTGGATCTATGGGGAGACCCTCCTTGAGACCTTCATTGTCGGACTAGCTCATGCCCATTAACCCATGTCACATTCTGCTAACTCATGCCCATTAACTAACTCATGTCACATTCTGCTGTTAAACTTGACATCCCCTCAGAAGCCGCTATAACCCAGCTGATGCGTCTAGTTCCAGGTCCCCTGCCCTGCTGTCATCCAGGCATGACTATGCAATGAGACAGAACACTTGGGAGGTAAGGAGGAGATAAATGATCCTTTACTGAATTTTCCTATGCTGTGCTAACCCATGGAGGGGAAGTTCAGAAGTATCTCAGAGGAAATGCAGAATATGAACTTTTCCTTCTCTGAAAAGTAAATTATAAGAAAAGAGAAAGGAGCAAAATAACTAGGGTAGTTTAGAGCTTCAAATCAGTGTCATATAAGAAATACGAAGAGAAGACTCACTGAGTAGGCATGGAGGATGAATAGCAGTCTTAAAATACGGAAGAGCCGCCATGTGCAAGAATGAGCAAATGTGTTTCTGAGAAGCCCCAAGAGGTGGAATAAGGCCAATGAATGGAGGTCATAGGTAGTCAGGTTTTGACTTTATCTAAGGAAGTAGTTTCTAAAAGCCAGATATTTCTAAAGATAGAGAGGGTTACCCCAGTAGACAGTGACAACCCTGTCACTGCAGGCATTCAGGCAAAGGCTGGACAACAGTTTGGCAAGGATGTTACTTCGGAACGTGGGCTTCACATGGAGGCATCAGTGACTTAAGGTCATTTTTAGCCTTAAGAAGACAAGGCCATTATCTTTGCATCTGTTGAATCTGACCAGTTCTGAAAGGGTTAGCTTCTATTTCAACAAAGTACCGGGCACTCAAATGAAGAAGAGTGTATTGAGATTTTAGGACCTTTCCCTAACATCTCATAGTTAAAAATTTGGGCATATACTTCTATATATACCTCCCTAGTTCCATTCCTCATGAGGCAACAACCAACTTGGTTGGTCATTAAAGTCTTTCTTGGGTACCCACAGAAACTACATCTAAGACCCATAAATAAGCAGGTGTTTTTTCTTTTTAATGGCTTTTCCACATCGACAACTTATATCTTGGAGACTAATATGGACTCTCATATCAGTTTCCTACTCAAGAAGTTCCAGGGGCTTCCCACTGCCTGCTAGAGAGGGCCTCCCTCCTTAGCCTGCTGTCCACAGCCTTTGAAATCTGGCTCCCACCTGCTCTTGCAGCCTTATCTCTGCCCTTCTTGCTCCAGGAACTCATGGTTCCCTCCATACACTGCATATTCTCCACTCTATTCCTTGGTTCTCCTCTGCCTCCCTTTCTCTCACTCCTCTAACATTTGGAATGGAAAGCCCTCCTCACTCTTCTCAGCTTCTTTGCATCTGGACTTTTCCATTTTTTCTTTTTTGAGACGGAGTTTTGCTCTTTTTGCCCAGGCTGCAGTGCAGTGGCGCCATCTCAGCTCATCACAACCTCTGCCTTCCGGGTTCAAATGACTCTTATGCCTCAGCCTCCTGAGTAGCTGGAATTACAGGTATGCGCCACCAGGCCTGGCTAATTTTGTATTTTTAGTAGAGACGGGGTTTCTTCATGTTGGTCAGGCTGGTGTCGATCTCTTGACCTTGTGATCTGCCTGCCTCGGCCTCCCAAAGTGCTGGGATTACAGGTGTGAGCCACCACGCCTGGCCTGGCCTTTTCTTCTTGACCCAGATAGTTAGATGCCCCCAACACCTGATTCATCTTGATGAATCTGATGTAAAAGCCTCTGAACTTCATGAGAAACCTTCTTGCAAATGCAACAGACTCTGGAAGGTGACAGAAATGAGTGAAAACTGGGACTTCTTTACTGCTCCTTGCTTGAGGTGTTTAGTCACTGTCCAGGACATACAGAGGGGTACCTGGCAGTTGAATACTGACTTGTGCTGCAGGCCAACTCCTTGCCTGGGTGACATAGGAATTGAGCGACCTGTTTTGCAGGTGCAGAATGTGAAACGTTTTCTCTTTCTTGTGGGACATGCACTTTGGAGGTCCTCAGCTCACAGGGTCAGGAATGCTGCCTTTGTAGTTGAGGCTGAGGCTAAAATCAGAGATAACTCGGGCCTGTGTTCAGAAGTGGCTCACTGTTGTGATGATTTGAAAGCACTGTTGAACAAACTGTGTGTAATCAGTAGGGAAAATAGGGAGTGCTGGGGTTTGAAGGCTTTGGTTCCAATTCCAACTCTTTCACTTGTTAGCTGGGTGATCTTCACCGGTTGCTTCATATTTGTGGATTTTAGTTTCCACATCTGTAGAATAGTGATGATCATACCTGCCTTCATGGCTATTGTAAGGATCAAATTGGAAGGGGATTTGCAAATTGTGAAGTGTTAGAGAAAGTTTTATACTGTTTGGGCTGTGACTACAGTTGTTGGTTCATGTCCCAGACAGCAAGTTGATGAAGAAGGCCGCCTGCAGGGGTGGGCACGTGGGTGCCAGGGGAGTGAGTGCTGAGTGTCAACCACTGGGAGGCCAATGCATTCTTTTTTCTTTTTTTAAAATTAAGGTATAATTCACATAATGCAAAATTTAAATTTGGTGGGTTTTAGTATATTAACTATGTCTTGCAACTATCACCACTATCTAGTTCCATTTCCATCACCCCCCAAAGAAACCCCATACCCATTATCAAGCAGGCCAGGAGCAAGCATTCACCTGACTTCCACCCCATCCCCAAACCAAGGCCATTCTCCTATATCGCCCCAGCTTAAGGAGGAATGGGTAGCCATAGCAACCACTAATCTACTTTCTGTCTCTGTGGACTTGTTCCAGACATTTCATGTAAATGAAATCATACAACCTGTGGTCTTTTGTGTCTGGCCTCTTTTACTTAGTATAATGCTTTTAAGGTTCATCCATGTTATAGCACATATTAGAATTGCATTCCTTTTCATGACTGAATAATATTCCATTGTGTAAATATACTTCATTTTGTTTTTCTATTCACCAGCTGACAGACATTTGGGTTGTTTTTACTTTTTGATTATGGTGAATAATGCTGCTATGAACATGGGTGAACAAGAATCTGTTTGAGTCTCTATTTTTGATTCTTTGGAGCATAAACTGCTGTGGTCCGATTGTTTGTGTTCCTCAAAAATCATATTGAAACCTGGTCCCCACTGTGGTGGTATTAAGAGCTAGAACTTTTAGAGAGTGATAAGGTTATGAGGGGTCCACAATCATGAATGGGATCATTGCCCTTATAAAAAAGGCTCGAGGGAGCTCCCTTGCTCCTTCTGCCATGTGAGGACACATAGAAGGATCCATCTATGAGAAATAGGCCCTCGTCAGATACGGAATCTGCTGGCGCTTTAATCTTGGACTTCCCAGCCTCTAGAACTGTGAGCAATAAATGTCTACGGTTTATAAAGTCCCCTTTCTTATATTTTTTATAGCATTTTTATAGGTATTTTTGTCTTATAGCAGCCTGAACAAACTAAGACATAGTTAGGAGTGGAATTGCTGGATATATGGTAATTCTATGCTGAATTTTTTAAAGAACCACCCAGTCTTTTTCCACACTGGCTGCATCATTGATTGTACCCACCATCAATGTATGAGAGCTCCAATTTCTCAACATCCTCTCCAACATTGTTATTTTCCAGTTTTCTTTATTATAGCTGGCCTGGTGGGTAAGAAGTAGTATCTCCTCGTGGTTTTAATTTTCATTTCCCAAATGAGGAAGCCTAATACATTCTTAACAGGACTGAGCAATCTATAAAACAAGATAACTTAAAAGCTTCCCAGAGACCTTTCTATAGCAATAGCTGCTCTGAGGTTTACTTGTCACTTCCACCCCTACTGCTACCACCTCTGCTCCAAGTAGCCAACACTAAAGGAGCTTCTCCGTGACAAAGACTGTGCTACATACAGGTTTTAAGGGCAACAGTCCTAATTATAGGTATTATTATTGTCCCATTTTGCAGCCTTGGAAACTGAGGCTTAGAGATTGTTAAACACTTTGCCCATGGTCATACGGCTGAGTGGTGAGGCTGCTAGGATTTAATTCCAGGACTGTCTAATTCTCAAGCCAAGCTCTTAACCACAATGCCATCGTGTTTTCTGCTAGAGAAGGAAGCCATCAAACTGACTCTCCACTTTTTCAAGATTCAACAAATGCTTCCTGAGTGCCCACCGTGTGCCAAAATCTGTGCTGGGCTCTATAGCCCTGAATGAAGCTGCTTGATGGGGCAGCTTACAGTCTGCAGAGCTCTGAGTTTGCCAGTAGTTTTTGTAGAGTGAAGAAATGAGTTTTATAATTTTTATTTGATTTAGCCCTCAAGTTGTTAACACCTCCAGTGCAGGGGTTGGGGAGAAGGTTGTCTATAAATATTAGCTCCCAAAGTAAAAATGACTCTTTCATCTTGGCAGACCTAATTAAGCTGTTGATTAGAGAAGGATCAACACCTCCGTCTGTAACAAAAGACACTGTCTGTCAGCAGGATGTTCTGTCAGGGCAATTTATCCTGCAATTTAGAACACTTGGGAGGACAGAACCCCGGCAACTCAGGGTGTCAAAATGGATAGGTCTTACTTCACATAGCTTCCCCACCACAGACACACAGACACACCCTACACAGCCCCTGGGAGATTGGAAACCTTGCAGCCCAGTCACCTGGGAGGTATTTAACAGACATTTTTTTTTTTTGCAGCCTTGCAGCCTTGCAGCCTTGCAGCCCAGTCACCTGGCTGCAGCCTTGCAGCCCAGTCACCTGGGAGGTATTTAACAGACATTTTCTTTAAGAAATAGAAGCTTCAAGCAATAGACACATTTACTGACAAATTTGTACCAATTACAGGGCACAAATGGAGCCTGGCAGCTCTGGAATATCTGCCTCTGTTTAGAGGACTCCAGCCAGGACAGCAGTGGTGCCTGGGAAGAAGAGAGCATTGGAATCTGGCCAGTCCCAGGCTTCCCCAGCTACTTCCCTCCAGCAGCACTGGTTGCCCCCCCTAGGGCATGCAGCTGTGGCAGTCCTCTCCGGGGAGCAGTTATTGGACACTGACTTTCCTTAAGTCTCTATTGCAAAGAATAGGCTTTTTCTATGGAGATTCAGGGAGTCTACCTTGGGATGATAGGCAGGAATGAGAAATACCTTCTTGCAAGAAAGCCTGTCCCCCTCAATGTGAAGGTCTGCCTGGAGAGCTGGCAGGAAACACTCACCCAGCCCCCACCCCATCCCCACACCAAGGCCATTCACAGCAACTGCAGGGAAGTGAGGGAGTCACAGCTTCATTAAATCACCTCCCTGCCCCCACAGGGTGTGATAAACAGAGTGTGTGTGTATGTGTGTGTGTAGAGGGCAATTTTCTCTGTAGGAAATGGGGATGGCCATTCTAAACTTACTATAATAATGTTGGCATTTATAGTGCACTTACTATGTGCCAGGTGCTGTTTTAAGCACTTTACATATATCAACTCATTTAATCCTCACAATGACCCTATGAAGTAGGTATTATAATACTAACCCCAAGTCACAGATGAACAGACTGAGGCACAGCTGACAAGGGAGGCTGTCCTCAACCACTGTGCTCCTGTCTGTGGACCGTGGGCTCTAGTCGGAATATTTACCAGTGATGCGAGTGGCCCATAGGAGTCAAATTCCCTTTATCAGCACAGAGAGTCAAGACGATGTGAGAAGGAAAGACGCTGATGGGGAGAATTCTCATAAGGGAAAAGGATTAAGGAAGTGGATAAGTTCATTCAATCAGTCAATTCATTTTTATTGAGCAACTGCTCTGCGCCAGTTACAGTCTCTGAGTTCACGGAGCAGAACAAATCAACAAAGAAATTTAAAAATTGCAAGTGGTGATCAGTCCCATGGAGGTAGCAAAGGGGACCAAGATAGAGAATGACACGGCTGGAGGGAGAAACCCGCGTTAGAGAGGGCAGTGGGGAATGGCTCTCTTAGGTGACATGGAGGCAGGGGCTAGCATGAGCCATGTGGGGAGCAGTGGGAAGGGCTTCCCAGGGAGGGCTGTCATTGCAAAGGTGCTGGGGGAAACAGGCTTGGTGGACTCAGAACCTCAAAGACCAGGATGGCCCAGCCCACTTGTGAGTAGGGGAAGGGTTGCATGGTGAGGCCAGAGAGTGGGGGCACACAGAGCAAGGGGTTGGTTGGGAGGAACTTTTGGTTTGGTTCTGAGAGCAATAAAAATCTATTGAAGGAGAAGCTTGAAAGCTGCCCAGAGGAGAGTGACATAAAAGGACCTTGGCCTTTGTGAGGAGAATGACTAGAGGGCAAAGGAGCAGGCAAGGCCAGGTAGGCAGGAGGCTGCCGCAGCAGCATTCCTGGGACCACAGGGCGCTGAAGAAGACCCTGGGGCCTGGGAGCAGCAAAGGAGAGACTGAGCCACTCCTGAAGTTGTGGCAGCTGCTGGGCGAGGCGGTGTTTCCTCTAAAAGGACGACATCTCCAAGGGGTGTTGCCAACATGGACAGTGGACAAAAGGCCTGGAGTTGCCTCGCAGTTACTAGCAGACTCCGATGCCATTCCCCTGAGGGGTGGAGAAGGGAGAGTGGCGCGTGATGGTGGCTTCAGGAAAGCCCAGAACTCTGGTGCCTGGGGAAGAAAGGGACATCAGAACCTGGGCAGGAAGTGACCGGAAGGGCCAGGAGGGTGCAATTCCCTCCACAGACATACTCTGAGCCCCGACCATGCTGCTGGCTCTTGGGCAGCAGGAGAGGGCTTCATAGCTGTGACCTTGGAGGTGAGCCCGGAAGGCTGACTAGGGATCTGCGGGTGGAAGACAGGGAGGAGGCCTTCTGGGAGGAGGCCTTACAGGCGGAGCCCTGTGGAGTTGAGTGCTGCTTTTCAGAGCCCAGGAGATAGTCGCTGTGGCTGCAAGCCCCAGGACTGGGAGGAAGGAGGCCAGGCTGGGGACAGACTGTCAAAGGCTGGAGGGGGGAGTTTTCCCCCAACAGAGCCCTGAGCCAGGCCACCCACCGTGAACGGTCACACAAATGGGACGGGATCTCAGCCTGGCCTCTTGGTGTGTCAACTCCATGTCTTCCCTGACCACATGCCCAGGGCGGATCACTCCGCACCCGCCCCCACAGCCTGCTGGTGGCCACCTCATGCGCTATGCGTCCAGGAAGAGATCAGTCGCAGCGGATCTAAATGTTAATAAAAACGAAATCCCTGAGCAGTCACTGAAATTAGTCCGGGTATGATTGAAATGCTAAGGCAGGTCTTGTTATTTTTATGAAGCCGTGAATAATATAAGTATCCAATTGATAAAATGTTATTAAAGCTGACAGCCCTTAAGTGATCTAAGTGGTAAATATTGAAATGAGCTCTCTGCAACACTGTGCCTGGGCCTGCGGCGGTAATAAGCTTTGAACAATGATTCTGGGGGCTCTGGGGGGCTGCAGAGCTTGGGGGAAGCCAAAACACTCTTCCTCCTAAATAATTAAAGCAGGATTCCAGGGACGGATCGCGGGTCCTTGTAATGGTTTGTTAATGTCCAAAGGAGCTGGCTTCCGGCAAAACCTCTGCTGGGCTATCCCTCCCCAACCTGGGGTGGGCAGCCAGTGGAGGGGGCTGGCTCCACTCCCCATGGCCCCCAAGGAGCCTGCACCGAGCAAGCTGCATATTTCAGCCTTTATTTATAATATAAACAGACTGGTACAGCCTGAGGGCAGCTAATAGTTGATGAGCAGTGGGGGGCTCCACGTGCGTTAGAGATTTTATTAGCACTGCCTTGAAAAAAGCCACCATGGAGAGAAATTTAAAATGTGGTGTCTTCCTGATAATTAGATCATTGAAGATGCTGCAGGGAGCATCTTTCTTTACCCAGCTCTTAGAAAAAGAAGCCAGAGGCTCTCCAAATACTTTCATCTAGCTCATCCTTAGCTATGGCTGGGGTGCTGGGGTGACTTGACCCTTCCTGAGTTTGGCCAGGTGATGAGTGAAATTGTGCTCAGTTCCTTCTAAGGCTTAGGAAGTGTGGCCAGAGGAAGTACACTTTAAGCTGATCTGTGGGAGACAAGGAGGTGGGGATATGGCTAGAGCCCCTTGTGACTCCTACAATGACAGAAGGGCCAGCAGAGGTGACTGAGTCACAGACTTTGGTCCCAGCCCAGCTGTGTCAGGCACCTTCCAGAACCTGTCTTTAAGGAGTGTGGAGAAAGGGGAAGGAGGCCTCTGTGGTCCTGGGAGCCCTGCTGGGGGTGTGGTGATAGTGCCTGGATGTCAGGGTTTGGGGCTGGATGGGAAGATCCCATGCTTTAATCCATGCTTCATAATTCCAGGACATACATGCCAAGAGCCTGGGACCTTTATGTTGAAAATGTCTCCTTGGCCCAGTGACCCAGAGTTGAGGAGACTGACCCAGGTCTGCAGTGTCTCCTGGGTGGCACCAAGCTGCCTGATATGGTTTGCCTCTGTGTCACCACCCAAATCTCATCTCAAATTGTAATCCCTATAATCTCCACATGTTGAGGGAGGGACCTCATGGAAAGTGACTGGATCATGGGGCAGTTTCCCCCATGCTGCTCTTGTGATAGTAAGGGAGTTCTCATGAGATCTGATAGTTTTATAAATGGCAGATCCCCCCTGGGCTTAACACATTCACTCTCACCTGCTGCCATATAAGATGTGCCTGTTCTCCTTCTGCCATGATTGTAAGTTTCCTGAGGCCTCCCCAGCCGTGCGGAATTGCCAGTCAATTACACCTCTTTTCTTTAAACATTACCCAGTCTTGGGCAGCTCTTTATAGCAGTGTGAGAACAGACTAATACACTACCCTTTTTGGAACAACCTTCTTGAGGATAGAGTGAGGACAGATGAGTCCATTTATTCACCAAGGTCCTCCAGGCTTCTAGGTGAAAACTGGCAGAAGCCATCATGGTACAAGAATTGTTTACATAATGATTTTCACTTTTAAGATTACTTACTTTTTTCAGAATCTATTTTATAGGTAAGGAAACCAAGGCTCAGAGAAGTTAAGTAACGTGTCCAAGTGATACAGCAACATGGAGTCCTTGCTCTAAAAACCCATACTGCTGACTTTAGGCACAGGGAAGAAATGATTTTAAAACATTAAAGCTCCCGTCTCCAGTCCTGATTTTGTCCTTCATTTCCAACAGACAGCTGCTTTTGTAGCATCTTCAGGGTCTTACCCTAAACAAGTTGGGGTGGGCTCTCTCAAGCAATTCTGTGGGCTGACTTTGATTTCTGCAAAGCCTTGGAGGAGAAGCTCTGTTGGGAGCCGGCTGTGTCCTGCCCATCTCCCGTCACAGTCCTGCCCATCTCCCATCACAGTCCTGCCCTGCCCCTCCTCTGTGTTCTCCGTGTGCTGCTCACAGCTGCCATTTCCAACTTCCACGAAGATAGAAATTGTTCCTTCCCCAGCCTTGGCTCTCCAACTCCAGACACTGAAATGCCATTGCACGTATCAATCAGCAGTAACACCTCCTTACATCAGCCCAGGTCTTTCAGACTCATCATCACACTTAGGCTCACTACAGCCCTGTGAGTAGGCAGGGCAGGTTTCCCCAGGTTGCAGTTGGGGAAACTGAGGCTTAGAGCAATGGATGTGAACTTAACCTTGTTAATCACAGTCTCCTGGTGCAAAAATGTCCTTTCTGCCCTGACACCCTGATGGCCGATGCTGTTGGAGGTAAAAGGCAGCCTGGACTCTTGCTGAGTAGGCAGTGGACTGCAGAAAGCCAGATTCTCTCTGCGGGAGATGAGCGTTCTGCTGTGGGTAATCTATCTAATGGAGTGGGACTTGCCTTACCAGCCATTGTTAGCATCTGAAAGGAAAGATCATGGAATATTTTTAAGGAACAGATGAAAGAGCCCTTGGGGATAGGCAGTGACTTTGAGTGTAGCTCAGGAATAGGGAGCAGTCGGCAAATACACTAAAGAATATTTAAACTTGTGCAAGCTTCAAGTAGCCCGTTTGTGTGTCTCAGTGCCTCTTTGGGCCTCTGTAAATAGCAAATCGATTGAGCGTCAGACTGTTTTCATAGCTGTTCCGCACACTGGGAATATTACATGAAGCAAACCTTTTATTTAGTTCCTGACAGGTAATTAAATTTGCCTCTGCATTGGTTTGTGATCCAGCCAAGGAGCCAGGAGTAGCATTCTGAATGGCTGCAGCTATTTGCTGGAATATTACAACTTAATTTTGCCTCTCAAGTTGTAAGTAGAGATCTTGATTCCGTGGAAAGTTTGACTCAGGCTTGGGGCTCCAGGTTGGAGATTTCATTTTTTCCAGCAGGAGTTTGCTCTCCATCTCAAACATGTGAGAGCCCCATTTCCACAATTTTTTCCAGAGTGGCAAACTGTGGGAAAAACTGAAAGTTACAAAGTAAAGAAAAAACAGCAATTGGCAATAGCAAGGGAAGGAATCCGATGCCATCCAAAAGACCTGTTTCTTTGGGAATCAGGCTTTATTTCAGTAACAGAAAGTAGTTTTGGATTCTGTGTTCATTGCAAATGCCAAAAAGAGCTACCATGGCTCTGAGAGTTTTTACAAAGAGCTTGTGAGATTAAGGAATGCAGGAAAGGCCTGATAGATGTAGCTTTCCTTGAAGTCCAAAGTCAGTCTTGGGGATAGTTCTCCATAACCCACCCTAACCACTTCCCCATGCACCACGCCTGGAAGGGTGGCGCAGCAGCCTTGAGCAACCGGGCAGCTCCTCAGCTCCTCTCCTTCCTGCTATGGGGGGCCAACCTTGCTCCTTGTTCAGCAAATGCCTGGTTTGAAGGATGGAAGAGAGGAGCTACCAGGCTGTGACACCAAAGTAGAATCACAGAAACCTCATCGTTGAAAGGGACATTGAAGATCTTCAGATCTTACCCTCTGCCCTATTCCATGATCCTATCTACAGCCTCACAGCAAGGGCTTGTCGACACTATGTCTGAATACCTCCAGCAACGAGAAATGCACTACCCACCAAGGCAGTCTTTGTATCTCTACATAGCCTTGTTCTTCCCTTTACAACCTGAGGTGGGTCTCCCTTCAGCTTCTTCTCTGTGGTCCTTCCTTGGAACCATATAGAAAAGCTTGATTGCTCTTCCACCTGGCACATGCTCAATAACTGCTGGGGCCTTTTGCAGCTCACCCCCCAGCATGATGTGGTTTGGCAGTCTGGTTCTGCTGCCCTGAGTTTTCTGATGCATTAGTAATACCACTATTAAGTTTCTCAGAACAGGAATGGAGCCCATTGCAGCACTCCCTCCTGCCCCCACAATGGCACGCACTCCATGCTCACACAGGGAAAGGCTCTGAAAGCCATAGGCAGAGGCAGCTCGGTCTTTCTTTTCCCTAACCAGTGCAGGTGGAGGATCCTAGAGTTTCAGGAAGCATTCCCTCAGGAGCAAACAGAGCCTGCAGTTCTGGGCTGAGTGGACAGGGGTGGGGAGATGGCCTGATACTGTACTTGCTATTCATGTAATGGTGCCTCCGAAATCCTGAGCTCTAGCCTCAGGGCTGAGTTGGGCTAGGGTGGGTCATGGAAGACTATCCCTAAGATTGAGTTTGGACTTCAGGGTGGGCTGTTTGGGGGTTTTCCTGGTCCAGTCTTCTGCTCCAGAAAAGAAATCCTGAGCTTCAGGTTATCAACCAACCAGGAAAGCTCATGTGACTTTAAGAACTATGCCACTAACATACTTGGATTCACAAAACTATAGTCAGAAAGTTTTGAGAATTTGGAGTCAGAAGTCTCAGGTTTAAATCCAAGTTCATTCCATCACTTACTATGTGACCTTGGTGTGTCTTACAACCTCTCTGATTCTTTTTCCTTTTTGAGTCTTAATTCCTCAACTATAAATTGGGTCTAATAATATCTACATGCTACATTCTTCAGGAGTATCCTAAAGAATGGATGATCTCACATTGGAAAAGTACTTAGCGCAGTGCTACACATCCCTGATAGGTCCTTATTATTCTCTTTCAGTTTTCTTAGTTCTCTTTCAGTTTTCTCTTTCCCTCAGTTCTCTTTCAGTTTTCTTATCTTTCTTGGTGATGACAATGCTTATTTGGCAGGATTTTCAGGATCAAGTGAGATTATCTATAAATCACAGAGTGATATATGATGTTTATACTTACCATTATTATTATTCAGAGAGGAACATACTAAGTGATCTTGGCAGGGGTCAGGAATATTGGCTGGGCTATCTTTCCACCCTGCTGCCAGGCCAAAGGCTAAGGGCTGTTCATCTTACTCCACAGGCAAATGAGGGAGACATCACCAGTCAATGTTAGGGTGTTCTGGAGGGAACAGAGGCAGCTATGGCTATAAAGTGTTCTGTTCATATATTTATTCTGAATACATTTACTGAGAGCATCTAAAACGCTGCGTGGAGTGATGTTGTCTGTGGACCTTGCAACAAAGCATTTTGGGTACTGAGAAAGTAGATTTGCCGCAGAAAGTGGTTCACGTGCAGGTTTGCATTTAAGTTCTACAAATTAGGTCTTCATCTGACCATGACCTAGGGAAAAGACATTTCTCCTTTAATGTTTGAATTTTAGAAGAAAGAAAGGAAGAGAGGAAGGAAGGAAGGAAGAAAGGGAGAAAGGGATGAGGAGGAAGAAGGAAGGAAGGAAGGAAGGAAGGAAGGAAGGAAGGAAGGAAGGAAGGAAGGAAGGAAGGAAGGAAGGAAGGATTAGAAGGTCTCAAAGAAATTATCCAAGCACTGATGGATTCTCAAGGAGTTAAAGCATGACTGTTGTCAGGTCTTGAGTATATCTGGAGAACTCTGTCCTGTGGGTTGTAAGGGCTTTGAGGGCCAGCGAGTGTGGGGCCAGGGGTCTTTGTGGACTCTTGCAATGGGAGTGCTTCATTTGGGCTGACAGTCTGTGACTCTCTACAGGCAAAACTGACAGGTGTTGCCATTTTTCCAGGGCTGGAGTTGCTTTGCCTGCTTATTGCATTTGCAGATTTGCAAGCAAATGTATGTGTTTTACAAATGGAGTGAACGCCTTATGTTTCTGATTGATGGGCCATCAGTTGCACAGTTGTTGGGCAGTGATTGATTTTCCAACCCAGCTGCTCCAGCTGTGTTGCAGATGCGCCTTGTCTGAAGTCAGAGGGCTAGTGTTGTAAGCCATGGAGAAGATCCTAATTGGAGTGATCCCTGAGAAATTGGCCATTGTGATGGCTAACAGCCATTAATTTTGGGCTTTGCTTGGGGTGCTAAACTACAAGCTCTCCCTTGGTAATTGCCATTCCCAATTGGATCAGTGCCATTTTGAAACTTACGATGACGCAGATGAGGCCAACAGAAGCTTATTCTTGCACAGTCTGCTGAACCAAAACTCAATTTTTGAAACATCTTGTTTTGAAATTCCAAGTTAACACATGCTCATTTTAAAGTTCTCAAAATATATAGAAAGGTAGAATAAAGACAGTGAAAGTCAACCACATTCTCATCATCCATAGATAACCATGGTTAATATTTTGATGTATTTTATTTTTGTTATTTTATTCTACATGAGTATAACTTACATGTGTTTTTTCAGACTTGGATTCATACTTTAAATATAATGACATACTTTTAATTTTTTAAATTATAATTGGGAACACAACATATGCCTTTAAATTAAAAATAAAATTGCCGAGCACACAGATAATGTAAGCTTGATTGCCGCTGGAGAGAGAATTAACAGTAACGTGAGGAAGGGATAAGCCAGGAGACCTGGCTTACAAACAGTCTTGCCGTGGCATTAACTTATGCTGGGTGCCTAATCTGTAAAATAGAGACACGAATACCTGCCTCACTTTCTCAAGGGGTTATAAAGTGCCATCCCGTGCAACACATCAGAGTCAAGCACGTAATAAAGGGAAAATATTATCATTATCACTTAAGAAAGGAAAATATTCCCAGCATGTCAATTGTACCCATTTGTTTAGAGTCTGGCTAATTAGAAATAATCCTGTGTCCCAGGAGTAGACCAGGTGGGCAGCACATGATCAGCTCTTCCTCTGGGTTTTTACTGTAGAGGAAACATGGGGATAAGAGAACCTGTTCTGCCTGTGCTGTGTTTCGGCCAGGCCTCTTCAAGCACCAACATCTGCCATTTAGTATCCTTAAAAGGGTTAACAAAGGATTTCTTTTAAACACGTCAATGGATAACTTTTTGCTGCTCGTTATGGCCCTTCCCTACTTGGTCCTGAGGAGTGACTTTCCGGCAGTATTCTCTGCCATGCCTGGTCAGAGCACTGGCTTCGCACTGTGGGCAGGGCAACCCGGTTCAAAGGCTGCCCTGAGGCTTAGAGGGATGGTTGACTACGGCGATACATCACGGTGGTGCCTCCTGGCAGGGCTGCTGCACAGAGGCTCAAAGGGCCCCTTCGCCTTGGAGGTCCAGGTCAGGCAGTGGAGTGGCCACGCTGGCTGCTAATTCCTCCTGCCAAGCGGCTCCTTTAAGATTAATTCAGGTGAGTCTCTCTGTGGCCAATAAACCCACCCAGCATCCAGGCCAGGACTGGCCCCTTCTGACCTGTATATGACTGATAGCGGCCTAACCTTAGTGTCATAATTTGAAAAGAGGCCCCCCAAAAAATCAACTTTTGTGCTTTTTGAATTCTTAAAAGTTTTATTCCAGGAGAGGAAGTTAAACTCACAGGAGCTCCCTCTTGAATGTCTAGGTTCTGGCTCCTGGACCACTCCATGTGGGGTTTGATGTTTGCTGAATAAAATTCTCATAGCCACTAGTGTAGGGGTCCTCGAGCTGGCCCGTACATGAGAACCACCTGAGGTTCTATCCCAGACCAATTAGATCAGAACCTCTGGGGGCAGAGCCCAGGCCAAGGTATTTTTAAAAAGCTTCTCAGATGATTCCAATGTGCTGCTAAGGTTCCAGACCACTGAAGGGGGTAGGGTAGCTTCAGAGAATGCCGCACAATGCCCTCACCGCCAAAGTGACAAGACTGAGCCCAGGGGAGGTGAAGTAACGTGTTCACTAGAAAGCACAGCTAGACGGAGGCATGCTGACCTCTGGAGTCCCAGTCTCTGAGGTGGGTCACCTTTGGAAGTGTTCTGTTGGTCCTGAGTATGAGCTGAACTAGTGACTCTTATCCACATAGCAGCAGCTATAAAAACAAAGGGCAAGCGCGCTCCAGGAAGTCTTTTAATTATATGAAGACTGTTGTGGTGTTTTCTCTACTCTCTGGTGCTGTGGCTGAGCAGGGTGTCACCAGTGACCCAGGGAAGGACCCATGACACACTTAGAGGATTAGAGGAGACATGGGGGAGGGGGCAGTGGTCCTGATGACCGGCAGGACGAAGGGCTGGATAGCACAGAGCTGGGAGTGAGAACATCCAGCTCTTTCTTCTCTTTCTGCTGTGGCTTTGCCATGTTTCCAGCCTCCTCCAGGCTTCCTTTTCCCAACTGCAAAAATAAGTCTTCATTTACAGAATCTTAGGTTTACAAGGTACTTCCAGAAGACTTGTCCACTGGCCCTTGCAGCAGTGCTATGAGGCAGAGGGAGCAAGAAGCTTCATCTCCATCTTATAGATGTAGCACCAACGTTGAGAAGCTTCACAGGCCTCGCTATAGGGTGAGAACATCTCAGAGCCCACTGCCATCCCATCCTCTAGCATTTTCTAGAAGTTTCCAAGACTTCATGTGAGTTCTTAAACCCGTCTGTTGGTTTCAGACTCCAGGCACAACTCACCTATCCTTCCTGTCCAGCTTCTGGGACACAAGTCCTCACCCCTGCCCTTTGGCCCTCCCACCTCCCCTGCAGTGCCAGTGCTGGGTGAGGGTCACTCGCCGGATGGTCTCAGGGTGCTGAACTCCTTCTTCCCCCAAATCAGTGCTGCTCTTGGCCACCCTGGCCTTGAGAGCTTTGCTTGGCCAGCGCCTGCTGAGAATTCTCCTAGCTTCTGCTACTGACCCCACTAGCCACCCAAGTCTCAGCAGTTTGATCATTCCTCCAAACTCCAATCTTCTCACCCCTTCCTTGCCCACCTTGACCTTCAGAGCTTCTGAGAGTTTGAAGGGAATCAATTGAACCCCTCGGTAAGTCTGGGGGACAGAATGGGGCTGGGGAGGGGCGTCAGCCATGCGAACAGAGCTGCCTGCCACTAAGGTCCTGTTACACAGAGGAGGAAACTGGGGCCCCATTCCCTGAGCCTGTGAGTGACCGGGTGAGAAAGGGAACCTCCACCTTCGGAACCCAGGCCGGCGCAGGCGAGAGTCATCCCCATCCCCAGTCCAGGGAAAAGGAAAGCAGGCCTCAGAAAGAACTCACAAGCACATACCAGTGCCTGGGGCTGGTTCTGAAGGCCACCCTCTCCCCAACCCCCAGCCTTCAGGCCCAAGCACCCCGGGGTGCTCCCAGGCTCAGGTGGGCCACGGCCTGCCCGCATCCCCACCGCTAACAAAGGCCCCGCGCCCTGGCGGCCTCCCGAGGCCGGCGGCCTTTGAAGCACACAGCCTGGCTTATTTAATATAATGGAACAGTGCAACCTGACCCATCAAAGACATACATTTCCAGGTGTTTTAAATTTGTTTTCCCCGTCAGAATGGTAAATGGCAGATAGTAAAATTCGGCGGCAGGTCGTGGCTGCGGGTGCAGAGCTGGCCACAGACTGGGCTCCTGACATTCCAGGGTGGGCTTGGTGGCCTAGGCAGCCCAGGGTGCACCACGGACTACCCTGGACATGAGGCTCCGAAGCTCTGAGAAGGATCCTAGGCCAGGGCTGGGTGGGGATCCCGGGCCCTTGGTTTCTGAAGGGGGTCTCAGGGTATCTAAGTCTTCTGCCCATGAGGGTCTCTCACCCTGACATCTGTGCAAAGAAACCGACGGCCCCAAGCCCCCTAGGTTAATTGAGGTGTGAGTGCCTGTAACACTCATAACGAGGTTTCTATTGCTCTTGCCAAGTTCAATTATGGGCGCATCTGCTTTCTGATATTTCCAAGATGGTTTGATTTTTTTCTTTATGCCCAAACTACAAAGGAACAGTCTGCACGGTAGCTTTTGCAGAAGGTAAGAGATGCTGACTGCTTTTTCCAGACCCCTGCTTTTTTGAGATGTGTCAGAATCCACAGGGCGGCTGCTGAGGATAGATATTACTCCGAGTGATTCTGGAGAAATCCAATCCTTGCTCCCACTCCCCACAAGGCCCTTCGCCCTTTTCCCTTCAAAGTCAGAAAGGATGTCTACCTTTTGTGAGGCAGGTTCCCCTGCCTACTACCTAGAAACCTGTGATCTGTCACTTTGAATGGAGAAATCATTTCATATTTGTTTCCCAAATGGAAGCACTGGCTCAGAGAAGGTGGAAACCCCAGAAATTAGTGTCATTTAGGGGATGGAAGTGGGAAGGCCCTTGTTCCTTACCAAGGTAATTGTCATTCTCTACTTGCTTTGAGGGTAGGGCCTTAAACAGGGATAGCTTCTGGTGTAACGAAATAGTTACATTTTACTGATAAAGTTCTCTCTATTGGTCCAGTGTTGTGTGAGTGTGTACATGTACGTGTGTCTGTGGGGGAGTGGGGCCAAGGAAACCCGATGCAGAGCTGTGAGACAGTAGAGACAGTAGGCGTCAGCTGGCCCTCGAACTTACCCTCTGGTAACCACAGACACGCACAGCTCACAAAGCTGTGTATGGAAGGTGTCAATGGAGCAGGGACAGTCATTGGGACTAAGAAGCTTAGAAGCTAGAGGCAGGACAGACTCTTCCTGGCGTTGTGGTGAGGGAGAGGCTTTCTGGAGGAGGTTGGCCTTCAGGCTGGGGCTAGGGAGATCCTGAGGGAGGGGCAAGCATGAGCTCAGGGAGGAGGAAGGCACAGGGCAGTTGGGGCTGGAACACGTTGAGAGATGGTGTGTGAAGACCAGAGCCTGGTGGGGCAGGACCTCAGATGTCCTGAGAAAGCTGCCCCCCGGCCTGTTGGGAAAACAGGTGTTTTCAGCCTGGAGTTTGATGACATGCCCCCAAGAGCAGGGGAGTGCTTCAAAGGTCAACTTCCTGGGCTCGTTTCTAGAAACAGGAAATAGTGATTAGCAAATCAATTAATTAAGGCCCGATAAATCACTAGATTATAAAGAATGGTTGTTTGTTAACTGAAGACAGACCTTGGCCCCTGCTGCGAGGTGTGATTCTGGGAGAAGGCTGACCAGGAGCATGCTGAAGACAGAGGCAGGACTACCTATGTGTGAAATTCCAGCAGCCCAGCTCTACTGATGACAGAAATGGCCATAATAAACCAAGGAGGCCACAAGTCAAACAAATAATTTGGTTGACAAATAGGAATATAAACAAGACCTTGATTAATGAATTTCCTAATAGTTCTCTGTTTATTGACATTAGCTCAGCTTGGTCATTAAGCCTGACATTGCCCATATATGTTGCATGGCATAACACCTTCCATTCATTCTGAGACTGCTTTGTAGCTTTTTGCCTGGATGTTTTAGGCTTTAAGTATTGTCTCCCTGACTGGGCCAGGAGCCCCTAGTTCTGAGAACCCTTTCTGTGCTTACTGAGAAAAAAGGAAAGTCCTGGAGCTTCCTGAGAGTGGTAAATAGAGAAGTGAGAGAAGAAAGAAGAGCCTCCAGCTTCAGCATCTTAAATCCTAGGTACTGGATTCTAGGTACTGGGCTGGGAATCAGGGTCCAGCTCCCTCTCACTGGAACCATTGTTTGCCTTTTAGACTAACCCGTTGTGCCTGCATTGCTCCATCTTTGAGGGGAAGAGCTCATTCCAGAAGGCCCTTCCTCCTCCTGGTGTTACAGGCATTGAAAAGGGAACACCAAATGGGCAGGAGACCAGAAAACACATTAAATAGAGCGAAGGTATCCCAGAAGAGCATGAGCTTCTCTGAGGCTCATCTTGGCCACCACTTAGCCTGCTTCTAACTGAACTTGGCCACCTCTTAGCCTGCTTCTAACTGAACTTACCAAAGTGCTTTGGGGGACCTTAGCCATTGCCTCTGATGTTCGGAACCTAAGATGGGGTTGTCCTGGGAAATTGCCAGTGTGCCTAAAGCTGATCACCAATCCCTGGCCAGTGGACACCAAGAGCCCCTGTTCTTGTCCATGGAACGGGAATGGGCTCTGTCGACCTGGGCCAAGATTCCAGCCTGGAGCAGCTTTGTAGGCAGCTTTAGCAACACGGTGAAAAGCAAAAGCAGGAGGAGTTGAAGCTGTAAATGCCAGCTGTATTTTTATTGGTCGTCTGCAACTTCAAAGCTTTCCCCTCTTTAAAGGAGGCCCACGCAGGTATCCAGTCGGCTCTCCAAGCTCCCGGCCTTGATGCCTTATTGATTTTCAATGTGGCTTGACTCCCAGGTGGGCAGACTTCAAACCGGTCTGTATTTTTCTGCTGTCATGTTTCCATCCTTGTTAGTTTCCATCTCCAGCAAGATCTTGGGCATGTTTGAGGGCAACTTTTCCTTCTTTGGCTTTCTCTCAATTTTCTTCTGGACAGGATTTCAGACATCCAGGGCCGCCGCTGCTGAGGTTGTGTCTTGCGTGGTTAATACTCAGCTGTGCCAGATGCTGGCAAGTGCAAGAGAGAAGGTGCAGTCCTTGTTCTCAAGGGATTCACACCCGTCGGTCCATCTAAATGTTTTCTCAGTGTAGTCACTATGGAAGGTGTGGCCAGCGGTGGAGGGTGGGGCTGGTCACTTGATGCCACCACCCCCTTTAACACATGCTTTTCAGAACTGACCTGAAGCCACCAGTGTTTACTGAGCTGTTGTTTGCCCAGCACCGGGGAGAACAAACATTCATTCAATGCCTACTACAAATATTCATTAATACGTTCATTAAGTGCCTGTAGTAAGCCACGCACTGAGCTTTGCTGATATTTACTAGTAGCTTTATCTAAATTTCATGTAAATTCTATGCCACTCTGTGAAGCAGATTATTCTTAGCTCCCCCTTATAAATGAGCATGCCGGATTGCAGGGGTTTAATAATTTGCGCACGCTTACTTCACAAGCAAAAAGCCGAGTAGGGTCTGAGCTGCTCCCCTCTGAGCACGCCAGGCTGGGCTGGGTGTCTGTGTGTGCTGGGGAGGAAAGGATACAGGAAACTTGCCATCTCATTGGCACACAAATCATATTCATGTGGAATAAATGAGCAAGATGAGGCATATGTGTGACAATAATAACAACAGCAAACATTTCTGGCTGGGTGCAGTGGCTCACACCTGTAATCCCAACACTTCGGGAGGCTGAGGCTGACACATCACCTGAGGTCAGGAGTTTGAGACCAGCCTGGCCGACATGGTAAAACCCCGTTTCTACTAAATATACAAAAAGTATTAGGTGGGCGTTATACACCTGTAATCTAAGCTACTCAGGAGGTGAGGCATGAGAATCACTTGAACCCGGGAGGTGGAGGTTACAGTGAGCTGAGATCATGCCACTGCACTCCAGCCTGGGTGACAGAGTAAGACTCTGTCTCAAAACCAAACCAAACAAAAAAAACCAATAGCAAACATTTCTATAGCACCTACCAGGTGTCAGGGACTGTTCAAGTGTTTCACCAATATGAGCTAATCCCCACGAGTGCATGGAGGCCAGGGGAGTTGGTAATTCTCCCAAAGGCAAGCAGCTGGGAAATGTCAGAGTTGAGATTCAGACACTGTGTCTTAAACACTTCATTGAGTGTCGAGACGGCCAGCGAGGGGCACCAGCAGTGTGGACTGAGCAGTGCCTTCTCTTTGAAAGCTTCATTGCCTGCTTTCCCAGACTTGACCTCTTCTAACCTCCAAAGAGCTGTGAGGCAGTGGTCAGGCCTCAGTGTCACCCTCCTTGATAGATGAGGCAGACAGATGCCAAGTGGGTGCTTAGGATGACCCAGACCACACCCCAGCCTCCTGTCTTTCCACTGCTGGGACTTTCTAGAGAGAGAGAGAAAAAAAGTATCTTATCCAGTTGAGACATTGAAGAGATGTTTGGTTGGAAGTGTCTCACCTCAAATCTGGGACAAACAGATCCAGAAAAACAGTATCCTAAGAAACTGATCCAGGGAAGCCAGTTCCTCTTCTGCAGTTCCATCTGCTCCGGCTACAAAGGGAGCTGGGAAAATGATTTTTGTGACTATAAAAGAAAGAGGCAGTGTAGTTTGGAGAGGAGGCTGGGTCCAGGTCCTGGGGGAATTCCCTGGTGCCCTGGGCACAGGCCTTCTGCTCTGCAGTCTGCCTGGGTCAGCCATGCAGGAGGAGAGGCCTTTGAAGTCACAGACCACCAATAAAATTGCAGCTGGCACCAGGAGCTTACAGGATTCCAGGCGTGAGATTTTACACCACTAAGGGGCTAAGCCAGCGTTGACAGGGCTTGGAATGTGCCCTGGACTCCTTTTTCTTCTGCAAGAGCCACTAGGGTGCCTCAGACCCTGGCTACCCTGTCACCCAATCAATCAAGGCTGCAGCAAGGGCCTGTGAGTCACCACAGGGAAGCGAGAGGAGCAGCTTGCAGTGTGGACCCAAGCCTGAAGCACATGCAGTGAACAGCTACAGTGCTGCAGGCTGTAAGCCCAGGCTGGGTTGGGAGGGCACAGGCGAGGCACGGCTCTGTGACAGATGTGAGGCCAGCAGCAGGGGAGAGCAATGAGGATGAGAATAGTTTTGGGGAGCAGATCATACATGGCGACCCTTTAGGTTTCAGTATGAGCAAAGGCATGGAGGCTGGAATAAAGGAGGCACTGTCGTTCTTCCTCCTCCTCCTCTTCTTTCTCCCTTTCCCTTGTCCTTTATGTCCTCCTTTTTTCCATAGTCTTTAAACTGCTCTTTACATCTGCCCCAGTGCTGGGCATGGCCCCATTTCTCCTATGGAGCTCAGAATCTGAGACAGGCAACATCCTCAAGCTGGGTTTTGGACCAGGACCTGAAGAAAGGGGGTTGATGCCAAGAGAAGCTGGCCAAGCACCATGACTGCCCAGATAGTCATGAGCACAGTGGGAGCAGAGCTAACCTTTGGTGTCGTCCTCACCCCTACCCAGAGTTTTCTCTGAGCACTCACTCCCTGCCTCTTGGGAAGCAGCTGTTGATGCAGCTCTTCTGAGGCATTTGGTGGTGGGTGGGTTCACTCCCTTCAAGGATGGTGAATAGCAGAAGCCCCAGGGATTGAGCTGAGTGGGGAGAACCATTGCCTGGATGTTGTAGCCAGGAAGAGGAGCTGAAATAGAGACCAAACAAACACAGGAAATGGGCAAAGGAATGAGTAGGGAATGATCCTGGAGGGGGAGGCTCTGGGGATGGGTCAGTGGCTGGGGTCTTCACTACGGCACTCCCCCAGACCCCAACCCTAACCTAACTGAGCCAGGAGATCAGCAGGGCTTGTTTTCCTGACCCTGCTGATGTAGCAAGGAAATCGTCTACAACCAGCAAGGACTAGGAATTATAATACATTTGCATGCTACAAAATACTCCCACCAGCACAGACACAGTTTATAAACGCCGTGGAGAATGCCCAGAAATGACTTTATATGCTTCTAGGAACTGCTCGCCCCTTTTCCAGAAAGTTCATGAATTACCCACCCCTTATTTAGCATATAATTAGGAGTAGGGGTAAATATACCTAGCCAGCAATCCACCAGTGCTACTCTGCATGTGGGATAGCCCTTCCCTGTCTATGGAGCAGCCATTTTGCTGTATGTTGTTGCTCAGAAAAACTTGCTTCCTTTCACTGTTGGCTCATGCTTGAATTATTTCCTGAGTGAAGCCAAGAACTGTCTTGGGCTAAGCCCCAATGTTGGGGTTCGCCTGCATCATAACCAGCTGTCCCATTTGGGCAGAGACACTTAAAAGGGTAACCTGCTTAAAGTTTCCACTGTTGGAACAGGAACCTTGATGGGGGACTATGGAGTCTGCAGGGGGCAAGAGAGACTTGTGAGCAGCAAGCTTTGGTGATGTACCTGCACACACAGGTCACACTCCAAAGGCAGCCTTCTCATTTTCCCCTCCTCCTCACCCACCTCACCCCCCACGTTGGTCTTTTATGAAGAATTGTCCTGACCAGGGAGATGACAGTAGTAAATCAGGTTGACTCCTCCAAACTTGCAAAGCTGTTGTCACCAGTATCATCGTTTGTCTTGGAAAAATCAGAATCTTCCCTGCAGCTATATCAATAAGAAAAGGAATGATTGAAGAAGGGCTGGTAGACTCAGGTCAGACACCTAAAGAGAGCTATTGTCACACACACCAGGGTTGGTGGGCCCAACTCGCCGTGTCCTGTCTAGAACCATGGGGAAAAACACCATCATTCTGGTCAGGCACTGGGGATATGGGGATGTATTAGTCTGTTTTGTGTTGCTCTAAGGGAATACCTGAGACTGAGTAATTTATGAAGAACAGAGGCTTTTTTTTTTTGGCTTACAGTTCTGCAAGCTGCGCAAGGATGGCACCAGCATCTGCTCAGCTTCTGGTGAGGCCTCAGGAAGCTTTTAGTCATGGCATAAGGTACCAGGGAGCAGACATGTCACATGGCAAGAGAGAGACAGCAAGAGAGCTGCCAGGCTCCTTTAAACAACTAGCTCTTTCGTGAACTAATAGAGTGAGAACTCACTCATTACCAAGAGGACTGCACCAAACTATTCATGAGAGATCTGCTGCCATGATCCAGCATCTCCCACCAGCCACCTCCTCCAACATTGGGGATCACATGTCAACGTGAGGCTTGGAGGGAAAGAATATCCAAACTGTATTGGGGATTGGAGGACGTTACTTTATCCTGAGTGTTGAGCTTCCACATCTGTCATCAAATCAGCCTTAGATATCTCACTGGAATCTAATGGGGAATTGCTGGACCTACCTGCTATGTGCAGACACCTTAATACATGACATGATGAATCAAGGTAAACCCATGTCCACTTTTTGCTAATTATTGAGAAAGGCATTTAAATGTGGAGAAAGTCTCCCTCCAAGGACATTGGGCAGGAAATTATTAAGTGTGACTAATATGAAACTGAGGTTGGCAATTTAAAAACGAAGTTTACAGAATGCACACAGTCAAATGAAGGTTTTCAGCCTCGAATTGGCCATCATCCATTGGGATATGCATATTTTGCTACGTACTCTCTCTTGTTCCAACAAGATTTTAAGGTGACAGGAAGTAAGGACTCAGATATTGCTTAGTGACCCTTGTTGTGTGTGGCAAAATATTTGATCAAACTGTGCCTGACATTGAAGAGAGATCACATGCTGCCTGAAGTTTGTGGCAATAGGGAAGTGATGACAGAGACTCAGATTCTTGGTGTGTGTTGGGTTGCATCTTGTTGCTTTTACGAAGTCTTGTAAGAATGCAGTGGAGTTAGGGTAGCATGAGCTAGTTTGCAAGAGCAGATGGACAGGAACAGGACTTTGTGCTGCTCTCTTGCCTGCAGCCTGGAGTCTAAATTGACTGAGAGTTCGGTAGTTTGGAGCCTTGCTGGGTTGAAAAAGCCAATTGTTTCTGTACCTGAAACTGAAGGAGAGAGTAAGTGGTATTTGAGAAGTCATAGACTTAGCAGAGGATAAAATTAGTGTTCTGTCATATAGCAATAGGGAGCCTGCTGGTCTAGGTGGGCTTAAGAGGGGCTGCCTTTGCACCCAAACCTATGCTTTCAGCTGGCCTCAACATAGTTACCATAAAACTACGAGCACTGGCAGAGCCCAGCAGGCGGTATGTGAAAGAATAGTTTATAGGTTTAAAAATTGCGAATAGGCAAGCGGTTTAGTGGTAGCTTTTTACATATGAAATGACCAGAAACAAAAGTATTTCAAACGTATTTGTAGAAATGATGTTATCAAATGAACCATAATCTTGGCCTAAAAGAACGTGTTCAATCCTTAAAACCATTCCGGGGCACCCAGTCCTGCAGGACAGGGCCTGCAAAAGCCTGGTAGTTCTTCAAAGTCCATATTCTCCAATGGCCACTCAGATGTGACCCAGGACAATGGACAAGAAGGTGTCTCTGCCAGGGAGCAGAACAGGAGTTCCAACAGTGGAAGGAACTGTAGGCTGATTACTTCGGAAGCAAAAGCCCTATGTTAAGGGTATACACACTTCATGCAGAAAACTTAGAGAACTGAGATCTATACCTCCCCATACCAACCTCCCCTAAAACCCTGCAAATTACCTGTTATTCTATCACATTTGTTGATTTTAGTATAAGCAGATTTTTTGCTACGAACATCTATTTACATATTTATTTGCTATAAAAGTTGATTACGCTATATTTGTTATTTTATACTCTGCTTTTTAAACTTAGCAATATATTATAAACATCTCTATTTATTAAAAATTCTATTCGAGCATGATTTTTAATGGTTGCGTAATCTACTGTGTGGATCTCATAAAGCTAGGAATTTAGATCTTTAACTTTCTTATTTTAGGATACATTTCTTCAAGTGGAAATACAGGGCCACAGGAACTGACATTTTTGTGATTTGAATCAGACCCTACTACCCTCCACAGGCATGTTTTGTTTTTACTAGTTTGCACTTCTCCTGGCAGTCTTTGAATGTCCCCATTTTCCCACTCCTACCACACCGGCTGCCACTCATTTTCACCTTGGGGATGATGTGGTCTGAGACCAGCACTGCTTCTCTGCAGTGAAGATATGGCCTAGTATTTTCTTTTCTTTTCTTTTTTTGCCTTGGCTCTGGCCACGCTGGAGGATGGTACACTTTTTCATATTCACACTGAAGACCTTCCTTCGATTATCTTCTTGTGGAACTGAACAGAAGCCTGAGGGCAACCGCCTGTGTGATATTTCCAACCTTGTACCTCATTGTCCAGTATGGCCCAAAGCGTGGTGGGTTCCTGTACCTTCTGGAGAAATCCTAGATGTTCCCTCAGGGCAAATGCCCTGAAAGAAGGGATGCCCTAGGGTCCCAGCACACATAGAAGGGAAATCATCCAGCATCCGCTCCTTAGGTGCTTACAGATGGAGGATGGAGCACCTTTCCTAATAAACAGAATTCTCCAGCACTTCCAGATCATTCCTATCTAACCTGGTGACCTGCTATTATCATCAATAGAGATTTCTGATTACAAAAGTCATCCTTGTTTTTTGTGGATATTTAAAAAAATGGAAATATGAAAAAGAAAACTAAAGTTATATATACCCCACAGAAAGAAAAAAAAAAAACCTCACTATTGACATTTTGGTGTATACATGTGCAGAATTTTCTCCTCTACATATGTTTTTCTCAGAGTTGAGATTATATATATGTGTAAATTTCTTTAAAAATTATTATAAAGAACATTTCAGAGTTATAAATATTTGTTATAAACATAATGGCTGCATGATATTTACACATGGGGTGTTCTAGAATTTCTTTGCACATTTCCTTATATCATTGCACATTTAGATGTTTCCAATTTTTTTCTTATAACAAAATCCATAATCCTTCATAACCATCTTTGTGCTTAAAGCTTATCTTCATTTGGATTATTTCCCCATAATCAGTTCTCATATGTGGAAATGTATGTGTTTCAGAAGAAAAGCTATATGGCTGTAGGCAATATGGAGGAATATTACTTGGGAAAGGCCATCTGGCTACTGGCTAAATCTCACCAGAATGGGATTAGCAAATGCATGGGTCACTGTGGAAGGCTGAATAGTAGCCCCTCAAAGATATCCACAGTGGAATCCCCTGAACTTGTAAATATGTTCCCTACATGGCAAATAGGATTTTGCAGATGTGATTCGGGTGATTTTTTGGGTGAGATTTCCTGGGTTATCTGACTAGGCCCAATATAATCACAATGGTCCTTAGAAGTGGGAGGCAAGAGAGTCTGAGTTACAGAGGGAGATGTGATGACAGAAACAGAAGCCAGAGAGATTTGATGATGCTACACTAATGACTTTGAAAATGGAGGAGGAGCCACAAGCCAAGGAATGTGGGCAACCTCTAGAAGTTAGAAAAGGCAAGGAAATGGATTCTCCTTGTAGGGCCTGCAGAGGGAACCAGCCCTGCCAACACCTTGACTTTAGTCCATTGAGATTGATTTTGGGCTTCTGACCTCCACAACCGTAAAATAATAAATTTGTATTGTGTGAAGTCACCAAGTTTGTGGTAATTTGTTACAGTAGCAATAGAGAATTAATCTAGTCACCAATCAATTGTAAGAGTAGAAATGTCACCAAATAAGTGAAAAATCTGGCATGGGTCACATTTCCATATACAATCTTCAAATATCCAAGTGCTAACACACAGGTTTACTTCTTATACCAGTTCTGGCAACTCTGCAAAGCAAATGTGCTCCATATAACAACTCAGGGAGCCAGAGGGCTGCATTTCTAAAATACATGACCTTCTTAATCAATGAGGCACAGAAAGGGAGAGAAAAAGCCCTGCGTGGGCTCATCACTGCCTCAGCCTTGGAGTCACTTCCTCTCTCAGCTTGTGGCCAGAGCCCAGCACATGGCTCTGCCCTGCTCCAGGGGGCTTGAGAAGTACAGGCTTCCTGTGCCAGGAGGACAACAGATAAAGTCTTCTGTGACCTCACAGACAGTGCACTCCACAGTCATGGGAAACAGTCTCTACCATTCTGACCCTGTGTCTGTTAAGTGCTTAGGTAACTCACATTTGTGAGTTGCATGGTGTGAATTGTGGGTGTCCTCACCTGTCCTGAGACTAGCCAGCTGACTGTTGCCCAGAGCTAGCAGGCAGAGCCAGCTGAAATTCTGAAAGTGGATTATGCATGGAGTAATGCTGTTCTCAGGAAATGAGGGATTTATTTTATAATCTAAAATTTAAATGTTTTAATATACCTCCCAAGAAGATGCCCGGTTCAGAAAACTACAGAGGAGCCATGGAACTCAGCAGAAGGCCAGCTCCCTCTCTGGGAGGCCGCCTTCAGGAAACCAATCGTCCATCCACCTGATTCCAAAGGAATTACAGAGAAATGGAAAGCCAGGAAAAAAGGCCATAAATCATATTTTCAATACGACCTTGTAACGTTATCCATGGATGTTACCTCAGACTTCAGTGAGTGCAGGGGACTAATGCTATCCATTTATCAGTGATGCCAAAACCGGAAAATGAAAGACAGTTCCAAATGCACTGAGGGGCTAATGGCACATTCAGTGTCTGGAATTCTATTTTATATTAATCAGAATTTTTTAATGAAAATATGTTGAATGTTCATTACTGTTGAAACATAAGTGATTTGTTTTTCTAAGACCACCAGAGTGGGCACAAAAGAACCAGCGAGTAGGCAAGGCTAAAAGCAAAACTGCAAATTTATTCTTTGGTCATCTAGCTTCAGGGACTGGAGCTGGGTTGGGGGGAGTTTCTAATACAGTCCCGACAAGAGTGGG